>NC_089838.1:34358259-34515759 GCF_035609145.1 Eleutherodactylus coqui
AATGAAGCGAACACATCTCAGTATAAACCAAAGTCACATGATCTTCAGAGATATAAATCTATCTAGTTGGGAAGCACAAGTTACTAATCAATTTCCATTTCACCCTATATGGTGCAAATTAAAGTGACAGCAGGTGCATTGGAGAAGCAACACCTAGACTACATCCATGTGCGGGTGGTAGTCGAAGACCATGATGCTCTTCTTCTTCCTGGCTGATTCTTCTCTAATATTGCGCTTGTCGCTACCGGTAGCACGGGGCAGTACTTGAAGCCTGAACAGTTTGCACAAGTAGTCCTCCTCCAGCAGGACGTATCCATACATGCTGTTGCAAGGAGGTTTGCTTGGTCTCCCAACATGGAGCAAATACCAGGACATGGGGCATTACATGTGAAGAGTTAGGATTGTAGAAAGGGACTGGTATCTGCGCCTTTGTGCAGGGTGGAACAGGAAGAACACTGCCAGAGCCCTACAAAATGAACTTCAGCAGGCTACTGGTCTGCATGTTCATGACCAAACTGTCTGAAACAGACTCCATGTGGGTTAATGTCCTGTAATGGGACCTGTGCTCACATTCCCATAGAGCCTTGTGTGTCGCAGAGTGTTAGGGTGGCAGAAATGCAGCCCTAAGCTCTCACTCATGACCTGAAGGTTGCATGTTCAATCCCTGTGTGACTTGACTCGGACTTCCATCCTTCCAAGGTTGGTAAAATGAGTACGCAGCTTGGTGGAGGGTGGTAATTTACTATGAAAGCGCTGTGGAATAAGTTGGTGCTATACAGATAAGATTTATTTTATTTTTATTTGCCGTACAGGTTGATTGACATTGGCCAGAATTCCCAGGTTTGCCATTGTCATTTTTCTCTTTTACAGATGAAAGTAGGTTGGCACTGAACATGTGAAATAGTCTGGAGATGATGGAGATTATTTGAGGTGTGGTTTGAGTGTTCTCAATGTTTTTGAGCTGTGTATACTATATATAGTGTGTTCTTCACAATGTGCTATCAACTATCGGTTTGGCCGTGTCTTTTGAATTTTCGAATCGATTAGGAACTTGAAGCCCCTAGGAAGCTTTGGGTACTGTGCCATTGTCTTCACGTCTCTGGATCCTATGAACTTCTTCTATTTCAGGCTTCCTTCACATGCGCGCACTACTTTTGTTGGGATTTGTAATAAGTGTTTTGTGAAGTCTTGTAATTGTAGTTTGTATGTTACGGCTCCATACGATGGACAGCACAGTGGTAAGGTAGATTTTTCTAAGTCTTTGTTATGGCTTCCTGTAATGGAACAATTCAGTTTACTTGGAAAAGTCAAATAGATTGTTTTGTATGTGCGTATGGTGAGCGCTGGATAATGGCATACCAGCTCTCCATGCAAATATGATCTTCCCATGCAAAGCACTTGGGAGATATTTGCTTTACATGACCGTTTTATTAACTACCACTCTGCCAAATGATTATCGCCGTAGGATCCATCTACTTCACCTGTTCTATTCACTACTGTGCCCTCCATATTTGCATGCATATGTATGGCTCTGTTTTCTACCCATGTTGCAATTTTTCCCTAAAGTGACAGACCCCTTTCCTGACATTCCTTCTAGGATTTTATTGCAAGACCGTGCAAATGGACATCGCCTATATAGAGCATGTTGTTAACCGTTCCCTTAATGATTAGCTCTCATCTGATGAAAGCTTTACCTGGTTCAGGCTTCATACACACGGCCATATTTGAAGTCTGTGTTGTATGGATAGCCTTATGTAGCCCATACTATACCTGTAGATTCAGCTTTCATACAGTGGCATGCAAATATGGACCCATGAGGAAATAAAACCCAGTCCTGCTTTTGATACAAACCCTGTTTATAGGGACATTGGTTGAGTAGGATCTGGATGTTGTAATAGTTCGTGTTGCTCCTTAACATTTTCTTATCCATACGACTCCATACAATGTTGTTTTTTAAGTATTTGAGTACTACCTGAAATGCATCCATCTCTCCATGATATCATCGGTATGAAGAAAGTGTTGGAAGTCCCTCCACAGCCTCATGGAACATATCAAAACTTTTTTTTTTTCCCCAGGTGAAAACCTGGCCATGCCAACCTACATTCCTTCTGTCCGTAGAGTCCCTGTCGGGACCGACTACGTCTCCAAGCTTTCTAATGTTTTTTTAATAGGCGGTTATCGGTGGTTCTTCTGGGAATACTTTGTTCTTCTGTGTTCAATATGTCTAGTTTTTCATTTCTCCTTTTTGGTTGTCAAAAGTTCAAAGCCACTTCTGAGAAGGTTCACTTTAAACATGCAATTAAGTCAAAGTGTTGCCATCTGTAAACCACAAGAAAGTACTTGTACGGCATGTAATGGCTTTGTGTTTTGAAACCATAATAATTTCATAACGGGAAAACTAATCTTGTTCCAGAAGCTTTAACATTTCTATCTTCAGGAAAAGCAGAATAAATGTAAAGAACTGTTTGCCTGCTTTAGATATTATCTTTAATTTTTTTAAAGCTGTTTCCCGGTACTTAGCCGAAAATTATAGGCTTAAAATAAAGATAGAATGGCTACCCATGTTCCATTGGAGCCTCAGTGCCTGTTGCACGAAACTTGGAAGATGATGGTGGACACTTGCATTCCATTCATTGTACACAAGAACACTTAGCCAATCAGACTTCAGCTGCCATAGAAGAATAACCACTGAAGCCTGTGATTGGCTGGGTGGTCGCTTGCACACTGAACAGATGATTGCCCATTGTCTTCCGGATTCCAAGTGGTAGGGACAGTGAGTCCAGCATTGGATGGGTAGCCATTGAAGCAGGTGAGTATGGGGTGTCTAGTTCCATAGCTGTCGGACAAACTGAGGTTCGGTAGACCACTATATAATGTATACAGGCACTCTTTAGTCTCAGGAAATCCCTTTTCAAAGCAAAGCTTCAACTTGTAAGCAGCTTTAACAAATGCAATTATTATATTCAGAAGCTACATACCAGGAGCCAATTAGATTTAGATTTCTCAATTTCTGACTATATGCAGGCAGATCTACTTGCATTTACTTTTGATTTGAGTGCTTAAAAAGAATTGAACACATTAGTTCATTCTTAGGGGAAATCTCTCATTTGTGATCTCAGGAGGAGATCCCTTAACACGCAACAAGGTGGTAGACAAGGTCTCCTTAGCAGGGGTGTAACTATAGGGGATGTAGGGAATGCGGTTGCACCTGGGCCCAGGAGCCTTAGGGGGCCCATAATTTGCCTTCCTCTGGATCAACAACGGGGTTGAAGCAGGCTGAACTAGATGGACACGCTCTTCATTCAGCCTAACATACTATGTTACTATGTTAAGGCCTCTCTTTATAGAGGGAGCCCAGTACTATGAATAAAGCATTATAGTTAGGGGCCCTGTTACAGATTTTGCATCAGGGCCCAGAAGCTTCGAGTTACGCCTCTGCTCCTTAGCATCGTGGTAAGAGGGCAGACTTCACTGTTCATCGTTGCTACAGATGAAGAACCCCCCCCCCCTCCCCCTCCTGAAAATCAAGGAAAACTTTATGGTCCATATAACTTGTTTTTTTTTAATCCGGTCAATTCTGTTGGTCTACTAAAGAAACATGTATGGGTTTTTTTAAAATCAGCATACTGTATGTATAGTGTTACTAGATAAAATCTAGGTAATTGCTGCCTTTTGGCATAGAGATTGATTTTCTGCTTGAAGTTCTCAAGAAAGTAAAAGATGTGCACATTATACATCTATATTTAGGTATACTTGAAAGGCTTTAATTTTTACTTTTCTAAGAAAACAGGAAGCAATTTATTGTGGCAGGTTTGCTATGCTTTCATGTTATGAAATTTCCCAGCACCCCTGGAATTGGCATTTCCAAAGACATCTTGAAGTCCTTTTGAAAACTGTTTTGTTTTATACACTCCTTTTTCTCAATGTTGCATCTCCAAGATCCTAAAGCTAAATGGATTAACTGGAATGTGAGAATCTGAGGGTCGTATTAACAAATTGTCCACCATCTGGGCTGTTCTGACCAGACTGTTGGTGGTGTTGGGACCAGTGGATGTGTGAGGGCACACAAGGCGCCCGGGCTCAGGGCACACCCAATACACCACTGGTAGAAAGGATCATCCGACAAAAAAGGCTTATCTTTTGTCAAAAAATTAGGTTTAGTTGGGACACTGGCGACAGCCGTTTTCATGCCTGAAGACCTAGGGATGAGTGCCTCAATCCTGCCTTTGCTGTGGAGCGGCACACTGTCCCCCAGACCATCACACCAGCAGTGGGCGCAATCTCATACAACAGTCAGTCCCCCCCTTGTAGTGGTACGAGTGACAATGACAACTCAGTGAAGGACATCCTGCAGTCACATGTGTAGCCTCTACTGGCAGAGCTTCCAAGACACATTTCAGCAGGATAATGCTTGGATGCACACAACAAAGGTGTTACGGAAATGCCTACACAAGGCTGCCCAGTCACCAGATTTATCACTAGTAGAACGTCTATAGGATAATCTGGGACACCAACTTCGACAGCCTACAAGTTTGAACAATCTAGAGGCTCAGTTACAGCCAATGTAGACCAATATGCTACAGGATGCCATACAGAACCTGTATGCTTCCATAACAAGCCGTATCACATCTTGTATCCAAGCTAGAGGCGGTCCAACAGGGTACTAGAGCCTCCATGCCCACCCGTATATCATCTTGTATCCAATTTAGAGGAGGCACAACAGGGTACTAGAGCCTCCATGCCCACCCGTATATCATCTTGTATCCAAGCTAGAGGAGGCACAACAGGGTACTAGAGCCTCCATGCCCACCTGTAGCACATCTTGTATCCAAGCTAGAGGCAGCCCAACAGGGTACTAGAGCCTCCATGCCCACCCATATCACATCTTGTATCCAAGCTAGAGGCGGCCCAACAGGGTACTAGAGCCTCCATGCCCACACATTACATCTTGTATCAAAGCTAGAGGCAGCCCAACAGGGTACTAGAGCCTCCATGCCCACCCATATCACATCTTGTATCCAAGCTAGAGGCGACCCAACAGGGTACTAGAGCCCCCCATTTAAGAATTCAGGTTTCCGCAATAAATTATCCTTTTTGCTCTGATATCTATTGCGTCAATGTTAGAATCCTCATACATAGAAAGTTTTGACAATGAGTGTATTTTAGTCCATTTGCTGCCCTCACAAGCTTTTTCAAAAAGTCACAGAAAACCCCTTTTGAGCTGAATTTACTGTTTTTGGACTGAGCTTTCCTTTTAACTGAGCAGTATGAAACACACACACGGAACAGATCACTAGTTTGCAATTAGTTTGTCAAGACAATACTAGTGGAGGAATGTGTTGGTGTGACCTGTAGTTGAGGAGTTAAAGGTAGAGGCATCGGCTTTGCCGGTGTGAGGTATCTCTCATGTACAAGGTCGTCTCTCACACTGAACTGTTCAAGGCTTTAGCAACAGCTGGCTTGGTTCATTGCTACTTCTTTCTGAGGAATTCACGGCTTCTGTCCTCATGGAAACCAAGTGACAAAAGGCCTTTATTGTTGTGCCCTCTTCCCTCCCTCCATGACTTCATACACTAAAGATATCCTAAAGCAGGCTCTCAGCTGTACGCTAATATATCTGCTGTGTTCTGCTCATTATGTGCACCTGCATAGGGGCTGTTGATAAGGTGTCGTGAATATTTGTAGCACCTAGTAAACCCAGATCGGTAGCTTTGCAATATTGACTTGTAGTTGATTATGTTCATGTGGTTTCAGTTAGTTTTATGTCATAGCGGACTAAGCCGCCCTCAAATGTTTGTCTAATGATGGAAAGGTCATTTTCCTTTTTTTTTTTTTTTTTGCCTGCTCACTTTAATATCCTGTATGCTTTCCGGTTATAGGTCCATGTGATTAAATTGGTTTTGTGCTATTCTTCACAGATAATACAGTGAATGTAGTTCACACACTGGGGTTTTATCTAATGGGGTAGCACTGTCCGTCACATCAGACACTTTATTTCATTGGGATCAATCATGAGTAGAAGTCCCCATAAGCAAGGTGATCCTTATTAAGCTAGAAGTGCTCAGAGGTCTTCAGCAGAAACTACTAGGGCAGAACCAAATACGTTCAGTGTATAATGAACGAGATATGGGGTTTAGATTTCTTCTTAGATTTACCTGCGACCAGGTAAATATGTGGCGCTGTCGAAGTGTAAGCCATTAATTGTGATGTACCAATGTGTCTAAGAACCATCTACTGTGGTTTGGGACAGGATTAGACTTGCTGTACAATGAATAGAGCCTCATGTGGTGCAGAGTGTTAATGCAGTCCTAAGCTCTTGTTCACGACCAGAAGGTTGGGAGTTCAATCCCCACATGGCTCAGCCTTCCATCCTCTGAAGGTCAATGAAAGGTGTACCCAGCTTGGTTGGGGTAATGAATAGATTACTTGAAAGTATTGTGGAATCAGTTGGCGCTATAGAAAGAACAAGATGTTATTAGTTTTTTTATTTACTTATGTTGGAAGAAACCTATGGATGTAGTTCAGTGTGGGCTCCTTTATGTTCAATGAACTTGTTACCGCCTCACGCATAGTAACGTTTCACCAGCAAGACATGTTCAGGTGATGGTCATAGCACTGCAGGCATACTGTATCCAACTGAAGAATAGATTCCTTTCAGCATACTGTTTGTGTGGAGTGCCAAATACCCACCTGGTGGCAATATTTAGGGTGTGAAAATATAATATACTAGTTGTGTTTTTTTTTTCCTTCCCGAAATCTAAACCCTATATTGCAATGTGTGCCACCACCTTTTATTGGGCTCTGTTCCATAGATTGTTTGCTAGAGAACCCCCCTAGCTTAATTAGGATTACCCTGTACATTAGACTGCAGTAAACGGAACTTGTCGATTTTTGACTTTTGTTAATTTATGGGGACTTCCTGACATTACCGTCCTGACAGACGATGGGGGAAAATTAGGATCAGGCATGTTAAATTTTGACACCCAATCCAGGGGCGTAACTAAAGGCTCAGGGGCGCTGATGCAAAGGGTGACCTGAGGCCTCCCTTCTAGCTGTATCTGTACCCGTACCCATACCTAAACCATGCTGCACAGAGGCATAACTTGAAGCTTCTGGGCCCCAATGCAAAACCTGTAACAGGGCCCCCAACTATAATGCTTTATTCATAGTACTGGACTCCCTATATGGAGAAGAGAGGCCTTATGGGCGCCCTAAGGCTCCTGGGCCCGGGTGCAACCACATCCCCTGCATCCTGTATAGTTACGCCCCTGACCCAATCCTTTTGCCCCACCTAGGTGTCTGGCCGCAGCTTTCTCCACTGTCCCATGTAAAACACATGAACGCTCAGCTAAACAAAGTGTGTGAGCAACAGAGAAATGGTGGTTGGCCGATTACCCCAAGCAGATGAAAGCCACCCTAAACCTTTACTGCCCATAAACCCTAATTGGTCATATAGGGTGTGGGGGATCCGTGGCGGGAAAAAAAATGTATGGCCTAGTTAAACTGCACAAAAATATGGCACATGTACAAGGAAGGTGTAATTCAGAAGAGCATTCTTAGAAAACAAGACTTCTCACTCATCTCAACATGCAACTACAGCAAAGTGTTAAATATCCAACCACTAGTGATTTGCCCCTGGCTGTTGTGTCGCTATATTTGTCCTTGACATGTTGATACTTTCTTCACCCGGAGACTTTTTATAAGCGGAATTTGGTAAACCGTCATGAGAACCCCTAGATACATATTTATAACTTTTTATAGCGCATATATAATAAAATATTATTAGATCGAATGAACATAAGGGGGTCCTTTACAATCCCACGTGGTCTTCAATCTTTGATTTTAGCCCCAAATGATTTGTCTACTCTATGCCTTCCTTTTATTATAAGCCTACTTTCATATAAATTCGCTGAATTTCCCCCACAAACTTTTTCCACACTCCTCACACACAGAAGATAATCATTACAAAACACTTGAGAAACTTTATTACTGCCGCAGGCAAATATCTGCTTACGCCTTTAGTACATTTTGACATGACGAGCTGACAGAACTCTTAAGTCAGCTGAAATGTGCTTTTGCTTTATATGTAGATTTATGTTGAGAATAAAGTGCTCTTCTACATCAGAAGCAGGGCCTCCAGAGCTGTTGGAGCTGCTCGCTGCTTCTCCCGGGGTAGTCAGATGAGCGACCTGATGGCATGGAAGCTGGCAGCTAGAACATGTGCTAGTAGAGCCTGGAGACCTGGACACATAAAAGGGCCTTTATTGATATGCATTGTACTACTCTGGTCCATTGTTCTAGATTCAGACACTCTCGTTTCTGTCACTTACAATCTTAATTAACTGGGAAGGTACTTAATCAAGAGAACAAACTTTATGGAAACTTTTTAAAACACCGTCCTAGATTAGGTGACCTAGCCCGAGTCTAGCCTGCGTACTTGTTTCTCTTGTGAACATATTACTGTACCCTTCATACCGCAATGGTCCGTAATCCGATGACCCTCTATTTCCTGTCTAGCAGTCCCCCTCACTAGCCGAACCCAGACAAGTAGTTACCGATAGTTATGCTATACAATAGCTTTGATACAAAGCGATAAATTTTAGCAATGTCCCCCCCCCCCCCCCCCCACCCCCCTCCGAGATCAGCTAGCTTGAAAAGCACTAGATATATGGTTAAAGAATAATTGAAAAAAGTAGCATATGGCCAGGGGGCTTTGAAGAACCACATATGTAGCGCGTTAGATACTTTACAGCTAGAGTTACATGGTGAAATGGGCGTAAATTGTGTCTTTAAAGGCCTGTCATATGGTCATCTGGGGAACACATGTTTTTAATTCAAGAAACGGGTAAAGAAAAAAGGAATTTTATGGAAAAAAAAAATGGTGAAAAACCTGGGGTTTTTTTTTTTATATCAAAAGGCCAAAATGTTTCAATGTATACCGAACCATACCTAAATGTGTGCTTTAAAATGCCTGCATCTTTACATGTTTGTTTGTCATGTCCAGAGGCGTAACTTGAAGCTCCCGGGCCCCAATGCAAAACCTGGAACGGGGCTCCCAACTATAATGCTTTATTCATAGTACTGGGCTTCCTATATGGAGAAGAGAGGCCTTATGGTCCCCCCAAGGCTCCTGGGCCCGTGTGCAACCGCACCCCCTGCATCCTCTATAGTTACACCCATGGTCATGTCCCTTTTACACACGTGTGAAACATACGTGGGGGGGGGGGGGGGGGAGTCAGTGTGGATGGTCCCTAAATATGTTGTGGCTTTAACTGTTTCCTAGAGAGTAAAAAAAAAAACATGACAAAGTTGCAGTTACTGAACTCCGGGTTTTTATAATAGTTTCAAGATCACTTGCGACTTTCTTTTCCATAAGGAAGTTGCACCCCACCAGCAGTTTTGGCACAATCCTTAAAGAAGACCCCGCTGACTCTACAAATGCTTTGCTTTTCACCTGTACAGGCTGTTCTTGGGGCGGCTTCAGCTGGGCATATGCATGCTGCACCCGAGGCGCGCACATAGGACCGTACAGACACCATTCCACCTGCCAGCTGATTTCCATAGACCGTGTACATTGCATGTTCTCTTGTTGTCCATTAAAGCTGATGAGAGTAGGACATGCAGTGTTTTTTCTTTTTTTCACGTGGCCAATCAAAAATCGCTTATGTGTATATAGCCCTAAAGCCTATAATGGGTCTTCGTGCTGTCCGTGTAATAGACAGCACCAGATTGGAAAACTTGCCCATATGAATGAGCCCTTGAGGCCGACTGCACACTATTGGGTTGGACTCTGGTTGCGGGATCCCGCACTGGAATCCAACCCTGCGCCCGGCCGGTGACACCGCCGCATACCTTTTTTTTTTATTTTTTTTTTATCTGTACTGTGGATGGTCCGGACAGCTCACTGTCAGACATGCGCAGTACAGACTTTCCTGCACTATCACTAGGTGATGGAATGTTAATTGCAGAAGGGCAGCGGGACAGATAGCTTCTATTAACTTCAACGGAAGCTGCCTGGGTGGACACCGCACAAAAATAGATCATGCTGCGTTTTTGTTTTTTTTCTTTCTTTTCCCCCTCCACAAGCGGAAAATCGCTATTTTCTCTTGTGTGCAGGAAAAAGCACTTTCCCATAGCATCCTATGGACTGTATTTGCTGCAGAACCTGTGGGCAGACACCTGCCGCGGATTCCGCAATGCAAATATGCCCATGTGCAGTCGGCCTAAATCTGCTCCCAGTTCTGTGATACCTGTCAAGGGGGCGGACCCCACTGCTCACAATGAGTGACCTTGTACTGTCACAGTCCAACCTACTCCACAAACCATGAGCGGTGGGGGCTGCTCCTAGCAGAGCCCATATGGACAAACAGAGGAGAGTATGTAAAGTGGCGGTAGCACGGCTGTGCAGCTATACCACTAACCCCGCTGACTTTACAGCATGACCTTTTCTGTTTAAACGACTTCATGTTGCTGTTTGCGAACTATTGCAGCACTTGACTATTATGAGTCAACACCAACTTTTCTTTGCCTGTCTGATTTTTCAATTCTTTTTCCTTATTCAGTGAAGTTCTTGCACAATACTGCAGGGAAGAGCGCAGGTAATTGCATGTCACAGGCCTTGCCTAGAGTGACTAGTCAGACTTTACACCAAACATTGTGACAGTAGAGCCTGAGCACACAGTGGCTCCTTTGTTGGCTTTTGGAGGCGTTTGTTACCTGTAAGGTATAAACTTAGATAAAAGTTTCATATTTAAACATTGAGGCTTCGTTGCTTCCGGATTAGAGTTGTAATTGCGTGGTTTTGGGTTTTTAATCTTTTCAGTCTGATGAATCCAAGTTCTCCTTTTACAGCGGCAAAGCCTCTTGTTAGGCGGCTCTCACATCAGCATTCAGGCTCTGCTTTAATTTCTATTAATTTCAATGGGGTTTCAAAAAAACGGAAACAAATGGAGAGGCTGCAGTTTGCCTCCATTCTCTCAGGTTTCTGTGTGTGTTGTGAAAAATAATAATGCTGCCGACTGCGCAATTTTTCTATCCAAAAAAAGGGAACCTGATGTAGTGGAAGCAAATGAAAGCCTTTCCGTGTTCTTCCTTTTTTCTTTCTTTTTTTTCTGAAAACCAGTTGAAATCAATAAGGATAAAAATTGATGTTTTTTTTTCCCCCATTTTATTTCATTTTCTTTCTTCCAAAAACGGAGCAGAGACTGAAATCCTGAACTGAGCCCTAATGCAGGTGTGAAAGCAGCCTTAGTCCCCATGTCCACAGGCGGATCTGATTTGCGGATGATCCGCAAATCAAGCCGCCCATAGGGAAGCCTGTGCCGGCTGCAGCTTAAAGCATGCAGATTTGTTTTGCGGACCTATTTCAGTGTGGTTCCTGGAAGCCGTCCGATCCGTGGTGCCCACCCGTAGCTAACACTGTGGATGAGCCGCGGATACCACAGGAAAGCAGGAGCTTACAAAAAAAAAAAAATCTCTAGTGCGCATGTCCGACGGTGAACCGTGAGGACCATGCATGGTACAGCGAACCCAGAAGTACTGAGGTCTGCGCGGACTCTGCAGCCGGCAAGACACAGGGCTGTGGACACAGGCGAATTCCGTGCAGAATTCCCCAAGCAGAATCCGACCTGCCCATGGACATGAGACTCGCTACTTTCCAACTCGCCGATCTCCACCCTATTATTCCATGTTTGTTTGTTTTTTGTACCATGTTACTTTCATGTTATTTAATTTCCAGCCTTTAATGTTTTTCTTCCCCCGTTGGTCCTTTTCGCGCTCTCCTTGTACACACGTTTCTCCTCCATATGCCAGTGAATCCTCGGAGAGGTTAGTTGTGTCTGTGTTGTGCGCACTTGATGTAACTGATTTATCTTAACACAGGCGAGACCAGAGAAAATATAGAGCCAGTTAAGAATTGCCAATCGTCTGTAAAATTGTATCCTGGGTTTTTCCATTTAGTAGTCTGTGTAGCGCTTTTAATAACGGTTCTTTAGCCGCCAGAATTTTCCCACAGTAAAGAAGAAAAAAATTTATTGCTGTCCTGTTAAAAGAAGAGATTTCTAATAATCTAGTCCTATTGAAGGGGGAATACACCATTTATTTCTTTCTTCGGCTGGCTTGGAAGTGGCAACCAATTTGGACTTTTTTGCAAATGTGTCATTCTAATTGAATTTTTATCTTTTAATCCACTTTTGCAAGCCACTTTACCAGTATATAAGGATAGGGGCTGAAGAGCGCCTGATATTATAGGCTAAAGTGAACCTGTCACTAGGAATTAACTTGTGATGAAATATTACACTAGAGCTATACACTGGTCTGCTCATTTGTCTTGAAAAGCGTTTTATCCCTTCAGACTTAACCTCTACCACTTCATTCGCAGTTCGCTTTTAGACTGTGCCAAAGCCTGTAGTTCTGTGATGGTAGCAAAAAGTTGGGGTCGGAGGTGGCCAGGAGGATATTTGATGACACATCCTACTATGAACTTTCAGACCATCGCCCAATGTTTTTAGATCTTACCTCTTCAGTCCTTTTTGACTTTTTCTTTGATAAGCCCCAGTAGCTCCTAGTAGTCACACGAGGTTTCATCTCATGGCCGGGATTAAAAGGATTTTCCCAACTCCACCAAATTTGCCTTAATGCCAATAAAGGGTTGCTCTACTGGTAAAAAACACACAAAAAAAACTTGTATCTTACAGTGAATGAATATAAAAAGACAAGTCCTCTATGTTCTTTAGAAGAGATTAGGGTCACCCGGTATAAATATCCAAATCCAGGTTTATTGAAATTACAAGAAACGCGTTTCAGCCACTTGGGCCTTTCTCAGTTTTATGCTTGAGAGAGGCCCGAGAGGCTGAAACGCTTTGCTTGTAATTTTAATAAACCTGGATTTGGATATTTATATTGGGTGACCCTAATCTCTTCTAAGGAGCGCGGGGGACTTTATCTTTTTATATTCATCGAGTATCTTTATACCCCATTGTCAGGAGACAGTGGGGTTATACATCCGGAGCGGCTCTTCTAGATACTAGGATAAAGAAGACTTGGAGTGTCACTACTTGGTACTAGAATCGACCCTGGACTACTTGGTGCAGGTGGGGTATCTAGCCAGAGCCCCACCTAGCGCCAGGTAAATTCAGTATATTTCCTTAGGGATGACTAGTGATCCGTCTGTTGATGGTTTGTCTTCTATCTTATAGTGGCATATCTCTACCAGTAATATCTAACCTGTAGCTCTCCAACTGTTGGGGAAGCAATTAAGGGAATTTTTTTCATGAGCTGATGATCATGCTTATTGTTGATTGCTGTCCAGTACAAGTGCTCAACGACAAATGGAAAAACCCTTGTTAAGGGTTGGTCAAATCTTTTTGTGGTCACAAAAACTATTGTCTCTAAAGGGGATATGCAAACTGGTTTGTATGAACTGCTGCACAATAATAGCAGCATGTAAATGGACAAACACCCTTTGACTAGCATTATCTACCAATGCTCATTGTGGGCAAATATCTGCGTAAAAGGACCCAACATGCCTTCACAACTTCAGGCTTACAGTTTGGACTCCAACAAATCGTAAAATAAAGAGCTTCTGTTTAGAAAAGCAGATTAAATGTGGCCATACACTTCAGACTAGCGTTACCTTTACATGGGGCGAATATTGATCAAATTACTGGAAAAAGTGAATTCAGGTGATAGCCCTCCCTTGTACAAGCAGCAGTTAACAGCGCACTGAATGACAAATTGCTCATTTGTCAGTCCCTTGGTTTTTATCTCCCCTAAATACCCAAGCAACTGATGAGCCATGTAGAAGATTGGTAAATGCATTGGGAATACTGAACAGTGATTTAAAGTTTGGCGCTTAGGGCATGCTAGCAGACAGTGTTAGTGTTAGCCACCAAGAAGTGGAGTTGTCCTTGTTGGGGTGGCTACCCTGCTTGCAGGCAGCGAAAGGCAGGTTACATCTAAGGCAAGGCTGTCAGATGCATAATCCCCACTTACCTTCATTCCAGTATTATGAAGCATTTGAATCCTAAAGTACACACCCTACTGCATAATGGCTGAATTAAACAAATCTATCCATTTTGCCCTTTGCCTTTTTTTAAAAAATTGTGCTACTTAGCAGTCAGATGTCAGATGTTCTAATATCCTATTGAGATGAATTGGGCTATAGAGATGAGCAAGCATGCTCGTTTAAAGGGGGGGAGAGGGAGAGAGATCTCTCCCCCCCCCCCCCCCCCCCCCCGCATGGTGCTCAGTCGAGTAATTTGTTACTCAATAAGACCAATGCTCTATCGAGCATCAGCCTTAACGAGCGTGCTCGCTCATCTCTAGCTATAAAGTCTAGGATCTAATATTTGATGATATGT
Source organism: Eleutherodactylus coqui (assembly GCF_035609145.1). Classification (NCBI taxonomy): domain Eukaryota; kingdom Metazoa; phylum Chordata; class Amphibia; order Anura; family Eleutherodactylidae; genus Eleutherodactylus; species Eleutherodactylus coqui. Next base: position 34,372,620 of record NC_089838.1, read on the forward strand.
TGTATTTATATGCCTAAACTTTTTATAAAAAAAAACCTTTTGGTTTTATAGCTAGGGGTTTTGGTTATGCTGGTGTGATTATTTTATTTTAGATATCCTTTTTAGTCATTCTGTGATAACAGATCAGGCATGTTGAATTTCAACATGTCCAATCCTTTGTACTAAAGGGTGATGATGAGCTGCTGCCAGAGATCTCTGGCAGTGGCTTATTTTCTTCTCTCCACTGAACAAATGCAAGCTCAGACAAACCTCCTAGGAAGCCAAATGTATTACCCATAATTCATGGATGCTGTAAAATAACCAAAACGTGGATGTAAATATCACATTCTACAGACCTCTTATAACAGGAGAGGAACATTTGTTAGTCTGCTTGAAAGAGGCGTACTTCATTATTTATAAGCCCCTATAATTTGCAGCAACCTATTCTTAGATGCCTATCTGTTTCAGACACCACTTGACCAAGCACATTTCTAGAAAGTAGCTGTTTGGAAGTAGACGGGAGTCTTCACACCATTTCAGGACACAATGATGTGATCTTAAACATGCAATTTATTTGGCAACATTTCATATTGTGTGTCTTTGTCAGCTGAACCATATATCTGAATACTTAATGCACTGTAGTTTGTCCACTTCAGTTCTGTTTTTCAATAGGGGGGGTTACATGGGCAGATATTCTGGCCATTAATGAAATGCCAATTGACTTGTTATGTTCGCTTGTGTGAAAAGCTTTTAGACATTATCACTTTTAAACTTTTTCCCACAGTACCTGAATGACCTGCAGACTTGCTTAGAATGCTAATTTTAGGCTGTTCAGTCTTTGGGGTAGCAACTTCTAGGGGTTCATGTTAAAGGGAATTTCAAAAATTTAGGGAAAAAAAGGGGGGGGGGGTAATTTAAAATTATTTTTTTTTCCTCCCCAAAATAGCAGCACTCTCTCTTTTCATAAGTTGTGTTTGACATTGAAACTTGTCTTTTATTGAAATGAATGAAGCTGAGCTGCAATACCAGACATAGGCCAGGTGGAGGAGTGGTTCTGTTTTTGGATTTTTTTTTTTTTCTGTCCATGAACAAACCCCTTTTATGGCTGGTTATCCTGTATAGAGTCTTTGAAAATAAATGCCAGATCTCCATTTTTCTTTATAAGCTGGCCTACCGTATCTAAAAAGTGCCCACGTAGAGTGTGCTTACTCCTTCTTCAAGGCCGTTAATTTCATGGCTGAAGAAAGCCATGAAAAAAATGTTTCAAGAATATATATTTTTCCTTCTGCTACAGGAAATAATCACCTGTTTGTGGGGAAATTGCCCATCATTCCCTCTGTCATTATTATGTCAACGAATCACCTTGGTGTTATCATGGTGTTGGCTTTTATCAAGCGGGACTCGTGTAGGTGTGAAATGCGCCGGGGACCTCTTTTATAAGGACACTTCTAATAGAGAGTCATAGGGTTGGGGTCACAGAGGTTTTTTTAACTTCTGTTCTGCTAGGATATACTATATAGTGACCAATTTTGCACATACTTCCCGCAGACTCCATTGTACAGCTTTGATGTATTGCAGGAATAGAATTAGTTGAACTTGCTATTATGTGATGAGAGGGATCTTCAGGTATGGAAGTAAGCGAGAAAAATCAGAGTTTTCTGTCTTGCTGAGCCTCAAAAGAGGGGAATGCAATTAACCTGTTCATTGAACACCACCTTTCTACTTTCATGTCTGCTATCGCTATCTCTTCTTCTACAGCTTTATCTCTTCTCCCACAAACTTCTCCTCCTTGTCCTCTTCTGTCATCCGTCCCCACTTTCCTGTTGCTTTGTATTCCATACTTCCTTTTCCTAAATATCCCCCCTTTTCCGGCTAATGTTTTTGTAATCCTTCATGCGGTAGCCCAGGCCAACGTGTCCACCATCGCGTTCCTCGCTACCTTCAATATATGATTAGGCTCAGCAGCGACTGTCAAAATCTCACTTTGACAGAAATTACCCTGCCAATGACTCTGTGGAATCTAATGATCCTTATCTGACGTTACATTTTAATTACATTGGAAATTGCATGGAGGGAAGTGGTGAATGAAACGCCAAGAGGTCAGCTTGAGTTGGAGCTGGATTTGGCAGGTTCTAGGGAGAACAGAATGGCGTGTCTTAAGATTTTTCTTGCATTTGCAATCTCTAGGTTAACTGTTTGGTGGCTTTAGCTGAAGATTTATAGTCATCGTGGATAAATGATATAGCCTTGGGTTGCTGCCCTATTTTTTGCGTAGAATGAAAGGGTTAACACCATGTTGCCAATTAATCTACAAACCTGTATTCAGTTACTTAAAAATTGACTCGCTTCCCTAATAAAAAATAAAAAAATTCTCATCTTTTGTTTCAGGTTTTTGTAATTTGGAAGACGCTTTTCCAAGCATTATGCAACTTTTAGGCCATCATATGGGGTCAAACTCCAGTAGAAGTCTAGACCTCAATGACCTTTTGTAAAAGTGGAACAGGGGTGTAACTATAGTGGGCACAGTTGGTTCTGGAGCCTTAAAAGGCCTATAAGGTCTGTATTTCCTGTATGACTATGATTGATCTGGTACTGTAAGAGAAGCATTATTGTTAGAGGACTCTATTACTAATTTTGCACTAGAGCCCAGTAGCTACAAGTTAAACTTCTGAAGTGCTTCTGTCAAATAAGTTTACTGCTGGAAAAACTTTTAAGTCTGCTGCAGTCTTGTAAGGCTGCCCCATGCCCCACTATGGATTGCACACTCAAAGCAAAAATATTCACATTATTTAGGACTTGTTTAATAACCTTTTTCTGTACTAACATTGACGTCTATAGGATACCGTTGCGCCCATGCCCATTGCTAAAGATGCTATTTATTCACATGCCACCTGCACCTCTGGAAAATTGTTAAAATCTGTCTTCACTCACCACGGCCACGCTAAAGACACTCGTTGTCACCTTCATCCATTCCCAACATGACTACTGCAATTCCCTGCTCATCGGCCTTCCCTATACCAGACTCTCCCCTCTCCAATCCATACTAAATGCGGCAGCTAGACTCCTCTTCCTATCCAGCCACTTCTCAGATGCCTCTGCACTGGCTGCCCTTACACTACAAAACTCAATTCCAACTCATCACCCTCATCCACAATGCTCTCCATGGCGCCGCGCCACCGTACATCACGTCCCTCCTGTCTATACATCACCGAACCTGTGCACTCTGCTAACACTTAGGCTAAACACCCCTCTAATACAAGCCTCACATGCTTGCCCTTAGGACTTCTCTAGAGCAGCACCGATTCTCTGGAACGCTCTACCCCAAGGCATCCGGACAGTCCCCGACGCTCGGAACATCAGATGTGCCTTAAAGACACACCTCTTCAAAGAAGCATACCAAACCTCCTGATCTAGTCCCCATGCCCACAATATGCTTTCCACTTTTGTACACTTTCTGCCCCATACTGCCTGTACTACCCCCCACCCCGTTTGTTCTAAAAACGGTTATCACATTGCTGAAGTAACAAACATTCTGTTATCTTTTCCCCTGTACTGTGATGTTACCAGTCAGAAATCTGATCACACGATGAAACCTGGATAGGAAGTTCAATAACTATTAGCTGCCAGGAAATATTTTTTAAGCAATGCCTAGTAAAGTTTCCAATAGATGCAACAGATTTCAATTAGTTGGAAACTAATTGCCACGATTGCTCGTTATCTATCCTATTCACCGGAATGTGTTTAATGCCAGCTCACGGCATTGACATCATAGGACAGATTTCTACCAAAGCTTTCCAACTTCCTCCTTCTGCACAGCTGGTAGGAATGAAGTAGAAAAGATGTTAAAATATCAATCATTGGAAATGTAGAAATCCAGTTTAAATATAGGTAGCATTCATATGGCGTGTTATGTTGGCAGGTCGGCATAGAATCCATTTCCCATCTTCCTGAAGGTAGGTGGTGTGGTTCTGTGGGAGTTTGACCCTTCCAGTAATGAAGTAATCAATACGAGGGAGCAGAGTATAAATATCCAGGCTGTTTAATCATCTTGCCCTGCTAAACGCCATGCTGTGAGTTCACCAGCTCCTGCCTGGCACAGCTAGCATCCTACATTCTCAATTATAGAAGAAAATCAGGGCCTCAAAGAAACTTTGATAGAAGGGATAGAAGGTCTTCCCCTGCTGATCTCCGGGCTCTTACTTTGCCTGTAACCAGCATTTAGGAATTTCCTTCCATTTTCTTTTGTCTTGTCATTTTTCTTATATTCATTATATTTCTTTAATCTTTGTCATTTATATCGGTAGGTCTTTTTACTTGGGGTCTTATAAAGCGGTGCTAAACTGTTTTTATAGCTGCCAGGAAAAGTATCCATTACATATGATAAAGGATATGGACACCCTTGGGGAAAAGTGTGTTTTTTTTTGTTTGTTTTTTTTAAAACTTTTAAATGCATTTAGTTCGGGCTGACAATCATTTTTGCAATAGTGTTTGAGTAAAGATTTTGCACTGTTGGTCTTCTGCAGCTTCTACATATCACTGTATATAGACACTGCAGTCTGAGTCTCAATGGGAGATCATCAGTGTGCTGGACTGACAGCTTAGTTTCTCTCTGCTTTGTCTTCTTCTGCACCTTTTATACCAACTAACTTATGGCTACTGCAAAATTTTTGTTGTGGTCATCAATTAATTGGTAAGAAGGTTCAGGAGAGGAATCAAAGGCTGGAACTTGAGTGGAGAGTCCAGCCTTAGGGCTCCTGTACACGGGCGGATTTGATTTGCGGAATCCAAGGCCGGCGGATGCTCCCGAAATCTGCAGCAAATACTACCCATTACCTCTTATGGAGAACCACTGTTTCCTGCACACGAGTGGAAACCAACTGCGATTTCTGCTCGCGGCAGAGAAATCGCAGCATACTCTATTTTTAGGTGGTTTCCGTCTGGACGGCTTCCATTGAAGTCAATGGAAGCCGTCCGGCCCGCGGCCTGTCAGTAATAATCATTGCAGAAAGGCAGCGGGATCTACGTCTTTGCTTAGTGTAGAAGCGGTGCTATCTGTACTGCACGTGCGTGTCGGCTGGCGCTTTTGGAGTACAGATAGAGGAATCAGGGCAGCCACAGGCCGGGCACAGGGTTGGATCCCACATGCCGGATCCGACCCAGTCGTGTGCAGGAGGCCTTTAATGACTGATCATCTGTTGAGACTTGGGCCACTCTCACACATGGACGCACCGTTACTTTCGTTTTCGGCTGTTTTAGCGCACCCCATCATTGTGATGGGTGATGAGGTGCGCTAAAAAGTAGAGCAGACAGCGCTCGAAAATCGCAGCCTTAGACTGCAGTGTCTATATACGGTGACATGTAGAAGCTTCGGAAGACACTGCTAAATCCTTAATGAAACCTATTGCAAAGATAGTCATTTTCAGAAAACCAGTTTAATTCACTTTATTGTCCTGACTGTTTGCCAAGTGCATGTGGTGGTCTGTTAGGCCAGTCTCACATGACTGGATATGAATTGCGGAATCCGTGATCATCACACGTGCGGACAATCAGCGGCATTCCGCATATATTACAAAGAAAGAAGATTTTTGTATGTCCGTGAGCGGGAATTAAATTGCAGCATGTTCTGTTTTTGTGCGAATTCCACACAGACTGCTTCCATTGCAGTAAATAGAAGCCATACAGCCCATTCACAATTGACAGTGCGGACAGGTCGCTGATGCCCGTGTCATTGCCTAATGATGGTGCCAGAAAAACAAAGATTAAAAAAAAAATAAAAAAATCTCTATTGCGCATGACTGACGGCAAGTGTCCGCAGTAAGGATAAATCGGGTACGCACGGTCGCCGTCCGTGGTCAGGGACCGATTCCGCTGCGGGCTCCTGATGCGGAATCCGACCTGTCAGCATGAAACCGGCCTTAGTGTTTTTGAAAAAACATTTTCCTGTTCTACAACTATTTCAAAGTTGATGCAATTAGAATTAAGAATGACTGAATCTTCATGTGACTCACGGTCAACACTTTGACTTCTGCATCCTGCATTGACTATCTTCATGTTCTTGACCAGATTATTTCTGCATATTTCCTAACTAGCAAAATGCCTAATTCCTCTTCCATCTTCACATGCTGGCCATAGTTCTCTGCACAAGGACATGCATTCCGAAATACACACACAGCTAATTACTAATTACAATTGCGTTCTAAATAAATATTAACAAACAGCAGCGATATTCTGTCGGCACTTGGCCTGTGACCCTTTGATTACAGCCTGTGACCCAGTGGTGGCTACAAGCTGATTTGCGATTCACTCTAGAAAGACATCCAGTGTAGCGTAACCAATCACAGGTATCTTCCTCCAGCAAGTCAAAAGCTTAATAGTATTTGGTTACCACTGATGCGTGCAGAATTTCATCAGTCTCTCACAGCTGGCAGGTTCAGATTTTTTTTTTTTCTTGAAACACTTTTGTTTTTGTGGATTGTCAGGTAATATTTGGTGGAGCAAACGGGCAAAATAATGTGGAGCTCATTTTTCAGGCTTTAACCTTCCAGCATAGATGTGAGTTCAAGGTTAAGTGTGAAAGTGACTGGCATTTTTGGATTTGGACATCGCATTATTTAATGTACTTAATGAATCCTTTGAGTAACTTACAAACTCTAAAAACCTTACTTTATACATCAGGGAAAACTTTTGCAACAATTATACAATGTTCTAAAATCCTTTTGTTTGTTCTTTTACCTTTTTTTGAGATCGGTTTGCATTTAGTGAACACAACCAGAGACCTGAAGAGGTTATGTCCAGATACACAACCCAGTTGAGAATGCAGGGCTTGGGCTATTGGCGCTTTTCGCATCCCTTGCAAACATCTGATTTTGCCATGGTAAGCCATGGCCAGGCCTGTATTCCATTAGCAGTGGTCAGGGGCGTAACTATAGGGGATGCGGTTGCACCCGGGCCCAGGAGCCTTAGGGGGCCCATAAGCCCTCTCTTCTCCATATAGGGAGCCTAGTACTATGCATAAAGCATTATACTTGGGGGCCCAGTACAGATTTTGTATCAGGGCCCAGAAGCTTCAAGTTGCGCCTCTGGCAGTGGGCACTGCAGGGGAGGAATGTAGTATTACAGAACAACCATTCACATGAATAGGATTGCTGAAGGTCGACCAAGACAGGAACCTCTTTGTTCTGGGACATAAAGTGGGTCTAGAGTGGGGGAGACTGCATGACTCTCATATGCCCTAATGGGCCATAAACCTGGGATGCTATCTTGGCACAACTCTTAAGGGGGTTTCCAGAACTTAAATGCTGATGACTTATCTTCAGGGTTGGTTGGCAATATTAAATCTGTTGGAGTCGGACTCCTGGCATGGTCATGGGGTGGGGCACGTTTCAGGGTATGATGGAGCTAATGGAATACCAAAAAATATACAGAGTTTTGCACAACACAGTAATGTAGTGAACACCGGTTTGAGAGTAAATGAGGACTAGCGGTTAACAAACCAACCTGACTGTCGCTTTATGGTAACTCAATGCTTTCTTCACTTACTCTGTTCTATGAGCAATATTCATGTAAGCTGTAAAAGAACGGTGTTGGAAACGCAGTATGGTGATTGCCAGGGGTTTGTACTAGAACACTAAACTATGGGGTTCACAGGCTACAATATACAGTTTCCCAGCAAAAAGTTAACGCTCCTCAGTTGCCAGTATTTTTAACGGCGCTCTGCTTCCTAACTCCCATTGATATAGCCTATTTGGTTTCTGTCCATGACCTGCAAATGATATCCAGTTAAATGTTTACTGAAGCGTGTTTATATATACGCAACAGATCTGTTACACTGATTCAGCCCTAGGAGTGTGCACACCCACTACCTAGATGAAGGTCGACCTCATTCAGTTAGTCACTTGTTCCCGTGCCCCTGTGGATGACAAACTACAGCTTTATCCAGTTTTACGCTGGCTTCCTGAAACTATCCTGCCATATGGCTGCAGGCAGCAATAGGACCTTAATGTCTTTGCTCTCTCTTCCAGACAGCACCTTAAGGCCCATTTACACGCAACGATTATCACTCAAAATTTGTTCAGGCGACCACAAATGAGCGATAATTGATGTGTGTAAACGCTACCGTCGTACACTTTTCGTTTGAATAATTATTTTAAGGTGAGCTTAAAATCCACCATCATTTAGCCACAGAGATAGAGTATCTCTCAACAGACCGCATGCTGTGTTCTCCATTGGAGCCGGAGATTACATTGTATTCTGCCTGCAGCGCTGACAAGAACAATGCAGCTGTGTGCAGAGCCTAGCCCACACGTTGGGCTCTGCAAACAGCTCCTGGAGGCCCTTTTACATGCAAATAAAAGTGTTAATGGATATTGGTGAAAATGATTGCTAAAACTTTCAATCTTTCAATCCTTTGAAATATTATATTTGCATGTAAATGGGCCTTTACTCCTGGACTGTTGCTGTGACGCAATTACCAAGTCTCTTATATCTTTCAGAGCTGCTAGTGAATTGGGACCAGTAGAGGGGTTGTGCTCAAAGGTCCTTTTCCAGTATCCCTTGGGCTTAGAGGCTGACTCTGGGCTAGTGGGGACATAAAGGAGGTGTTAACCCGTGTTTAGACCCTTACAGCACGACCGCCAATAAGCTATTTGAACAGGCTGCAGGACTCAGTTGAGCATTCTGTTCTCTTCATTGTATAGTAGTCACAGCATTGTGCTTTGTCCTTATGCCTTGAGTTAAACGGCCTGGATGATGAGCTGATACTTTTAGCCTAGAGTAGGGGTGCAAAAAGTTTTCTGGTCTGCGGGGGTGGGGCACATTGCCATACTGAACCACTTTCAAGGGCTGCAAGGGTAATCCCATTAGACATTTATGGTATATCCTAAGTATATGCTATAATCAAATTTAATTCCTCTTGTATTAGGAGAATGTGGGCTACCCATGGCCTAGAGTCTCATGTAGCGCAGTGTGTTAAGGCAGCAGAGTCCTAAGCTCCCGCTTACAACGTAAAGGTTGTGTTTTCAAACCCCGCATGGTTCAGGTAGCCGGCTCGAGGTTGACTCGCCCTTCCATCTTTTCGAGGTTGGTAAAATGAGTACCCAGCTTGGTGGGAGGGGGTACTCATTTTACCCATCTCAGAAGGATGGAACACTGAGTCAACCTTGAGCCGCTACCTGAACCATGTGGGAATTAAATAGCCTGCGGAATAAGTTTGGCACTATACAAATAAGATTTATTTAGAGTTTAGCATTGTAGCAAACTACTGTATCAGGGCTATAAAGCATTGGTGGCTGTAAGGGCTTTCAGCCTCTGGGTTTAAACAAATGTTCCTATTATGGTGTGGGGGGGGGGGGGGGGGGGCACACAGTAGGATTTGCAGAGCTTTTCAAGACTTATTTAGATAACACTAGAAAACCTTGAAAAAAACACTTAATATGGCAGCTAAGGAAACAAATGACTACAGAGTCCATTAGCAGTCAACATTGTCATTTTTATCCATGTATGTAAAGCTTGTATAAACACGTTTTGTCTTTAGAACGTATGTTGGGAAAAGATAATGGCCTTGGAGCTGTGGAAGTGCGGATTCTGCATTATGTACAGTACGTTGTGATCGAATTACCTTACTGTGCCGCATGACACTCATAGCTACAGAAGTAGCACAATTTAAAGGGACCCGGTGGTTCGGCAGCATGATCCCGGGACAAGAACGCACAATGGGCTCATGTATGTTTAATTACGAATCCCTTCAGATCAAATGTACTTTGCGCTCTGTTATAACTGCATCTTCTGAGTGTCGGGTGCGTCTGTGCCTGCCGCCTCCTGCCCACGTCATGTAGAGTGACAGCTTTTCCCCTATATGCGAAAGGCGAGAGCTGGCAGACTACGCGATGTGGGTGGGGAGAGGCCAGTACAGTCCTGCTTCTGTGGCTCGGATGTCCCTTCTGACTGCATCTTCAAAGTATGTTATGATACACTATAATCTTACAGAATAAACCCCGCATGAGCTCAGTGATCATACCTGTCCCGGGGTCATGCTTCCTGTGCTTCGGGCAGTGGGAACCTGGTAACAGGTTGAGTTTGAGTGGGTTTACACAGGACAATGCGTACTTTATTAGTTGGCCAGTAAAAGACAAAAAATTACCGGTTTGTGCCAATCAACTAGTATTGCTTAAATTTGCCTGATTGAGTGATTATTTGGCCGATCAGGGGCGTAACAATAGAGGGTGCAGGGGATGCGGTTGCACCCGAGCCCAGGAGCCTTAGGGGGCCCATAAGGCCTCTCTTCTCCATATAGGGAGCCCAGTACTATGAATAAAGCATTATAGTTGGGGGCCCTGTTCCAGGTTTTGCATTGGGGCCCAGGAGCTTCAAGTTACGCCTCTGCGGCCGATGGTTGTTCTGTGTAAAGCAACCCCTTACTGTTAAACTGTGGCATAGAAAGTTATCTTATTTGCCCTTGGTATTTACAATGGGTTTAATAGAACAATAGTTTTTTCAGGGACTTAAGACAACTTGTCATAGAAAGTTATCATGGTCAAGTTGAACTTTGCTACATCTGTACATGCGTAATGTTTGGAAAATGAACACTAATTATATCCCATTTTGAATTGTAAAGTGAACCTTGAGCAAAGCGGAAACCTTAAAGGAAGGCACTCGTCCCACTTTAAAGTGAACCCGCCATATTGAAAATGCCGTTCGATTTGCAGTTAGCAGGTTATAGAGCAAGAGAGGAAATGCGCAGATGTAGAGAAGCTTTTCTCAAACAATATAACTTTTTTTTTTTCATTTAAAGGGAACCGGTCACCTGCCTGAAGTACCATTATCTTATGATGCTGTTAGTTGAGGTGTCAAGGAGCCGGGTGTTGTATTTTTTTTATACTTGCCTCCTTTCTGGTTCCCATAATACCCATCGCTGAAATCCGCCCACTGGGTGAAAGTCTGCCTCTTTTCAAAGCCCCTTGCACACATTCTCCTAGGTCTATGAGAAGGCATGCGCTTGGGACTTTGGAAAGAGTCAGATTTTCATCTGCTGCATGGAATTCAGCGGGGAAACCCTGGAAACATATGAGTACACAAAAAAATAAAGAAATACAGCAGCCGGTTCCCTGTTAGCTCTCCTTACAGCACCATCATTTAGCTAATGGTGCTTTTAGGAAGGTTACAGGTCCCCTTTAAATCTCTCCTCATTCATTGCTTAGGCTTCCAATGGGTGAGATCAGTGATTGACAGTAATCGGAGTCTGCATCACTGATGGGACCGCCCACTGGACTCAAGTCCAGAACGAGCAGACGTTTAAAAGACCAGTTATACTGAATGTTTTCCCATAAAACTATACATCGGCCCAGCTCCTCTTGCTCAATAAGGTGCAGCCTGTAGACCAGACTGCATTTTCAATATAACTAGTTTCCTTTAAGATCGGTATAAATGAACAAGATAACTTGTGATATTAGGAAAGTCTGTAGTGTGGTAGTTTTAAACAGTTTAACCCTTTGCAATTCAATTTTGGATTCAGGGTTTCCTAGGGGGCTTTCTCTTTATGCCATTATACAATGGTGCCATCTGCTGGCTAGAGCCAGTACTGCGGTATGTGACATGCCTGAGAGGCCCCCAACAACAGAGCGGCCAGTAATCTACAGTAAGAATACCCTGCCAGACGTCTTCCGACATCGGAGCAGTACAGCCTTCAATCAGAATGTCTTTAGACGTCAGACAGTGGATTGGAAAGGGTTAAAGGGCTGTCAAGTTTACACGGGTCTTCATGGGTTTCTTAGACTGCCTGCAATAAGCTTGTCTAACTGCTATTGCCCTTTAAACTAGTTCCTATTGCTGAAAGGTCTATGGTGTAAGGGCTCATTTTCCCAGTATGAATTCGAGGCTTCTAGAATGCCCACTTGGGGAATACCCAAGAGTACAGTCCATTTACAGATCAATGCCAATGCAAATTGTAGATACAGGATTGGACATATAGGAGTGAGATAACCAGTGCTTCATTCAATCCTGAAATTGCATATAGGGTAGGTCTTAAGATGGGCATGCGTTTTCATGGATGCCAGTTGGTGAAAGCCTCAAGAGTGTTTTACGGATTAGACTTTTACAACCCAACTGTTAAAGTATTTTCATAAGGAAATTGACCAATCCATATCAAGATATGTAGTCAACTAGACGTTGAAGTAATATGTTGGTAGTGCTCTTCTTTTAAAGGGGTTGTCCATGTAGCCACAGAATGGTATCAGAACCTCCACTTTGGCCCAGTTCAGAAATGGGTGATGTATTATGGACTTTCTATGCCATCATGTCCTTAAGGAGGCTGGCTGTTTGGCTCAGTTTAATAACCAAGCCAGAGTTTCCTATCTCTGCTTCGGCCGTAACAGAAGAGGGCTGGCTTTTTTACCAAGATGAGCCAATGCCCCTTTTCTTTGCCAACATGACGTCATAGATTCCACACCGCATGACTCCATATCGGAATCTGTCTGGAAGTAAAGGTTCCTACACTACCAAAACATATCCCTTTTAAGCATCGTAAGACGTTTAGCATTTCAGCAAGGATGCAGATGTTTGGACCTCGTCGACTTGTTTATGCCATTGATGTGCAAATTGTGTTGTCCTGTTTTACTTGTGAGGAAGGGCTTCACATAGAACATGATATACTGTAATAAAATGCACAATTAATAGTGTTTCCTAGCAATAAACCTGCCTTAGGTAGGTTAAGTAATTATATATGCATGTGTATACGTAAGATGCGTCTAAGCCGCTTAAAAAGAAGGGGGGTTCAACGCAGAAGAACCTTCTTAATTAGGGAGGAAGTAGGTAATTGCCCTTCACGGAGAAAGCTTCAAACAAATAATTTTTAATCAACAAAACAAAATTAATTAGAAGCAGAGCATCACTCCCTCCTAATTAGGATTCTGAGCAGCCTCAACTGAGGAACATATCAAAGGCTGTTTGTTCTGCAGCTTGTTTTGGCTGCAACGCTGATTTGCATGGGGATCATGACCCGCTCTGCTCTACGCCAGCTTTTGGCCAGTGGTTGTTGTGTGCAGACTTGCCTCCTCCTACATTTATGTACATGCTGCACCTTTTGCGGTGCTTGCTGTTCTTCTCCGATCAGCATCTTCTTCCTGCCATGTATCTGACCCTTGAGTCTCCATCATACAATGTGTGGTCATTTATATATACAGAGCCTATTAGCTACATTTAACTCCTGCCTAGTAAATTCAGAGCAATCTTTATATATACGTCTTGACTCCAGTAATGGAACGCTTCCGCTGTTGCATATACTCTTAATGTAGTATATTATATAGATATGAACATAGTGCTGAATATCAATTCAATTGACTCCGCTTAACAATATGTAGATACTAAATGATGACTAGTCAAATGTGTGTGTGTTCTTTATCAGGATGAAAATTCCCGTTGCCAGGTAGTCTCTGCTTTCACGGATTTCTTTAAATTAAGACATATAGAAGACACTTGCATTGCGATAACTTATTAAATTTGCACCCATAAACACTATCAGGGGTCTATTTGTTGGGGAGTTTATGTAATGTGCCCCATTGGGGACCAGGACTGGCCCCGGATGTATGACACATCTGGGGGAAGATGGAACATGGCACTGTCCACAGTTGTAGCTTTGCTCGAGTCTTTTAGGTTGTAGCTTTGCTCGAGTCCTTTAGGTTGTAGCTTTGCGCGAGTCCTTTAGGTTGTAGCTTTGCGCGAGTCCTTTAGGTTGTAGCTTTGCGCGAGTCCTTTAGGTTGTAGCTTTGCGCGAGTCCTTTAGGTTGTAGCTTTGCGCGAGTCCTTTAGGTTGTAGCTTTGCTCGAGTCCTGTAGGTTGTAGCTTTGCTCGAGTCCTGTAGGTTGTAGCTTTGCTCGAGTCCTGTAGGTTGTAGCTTTGCTCGAGTCCTGTAGGTTGTAGCTTTGCTCGAGTCCTGTAGGTTGTAGCTTTGCTCGAGTCCTGTAGGTTGTAGCTTTGCTCGAGTCCTGTAGGTTGTAGCTTTGCTCGAGTCCTTTAGGCTGTAGCTTTGCTCGAGTCCTTTAGGCTGTAGCGTTGCTCGAGGCCTTTAGGTTGTAGCGTTGCTCGAGGCCTTTAGGTTGTAGCGTTGCTCGAGGCCTTTAGGTTGTAGCGTTGCTCGAGGCCTTTAGGTTGTAGCTTTGCTCGAGTCCTTTAGGTTGTAGCTTTGCGCGAGTCCTTTAGGTTGTAGCTTTGCGCGAGCCCTTTAGGTTGTAGCTTTGCGCGAGCCCTTTAGGTTGTAGCTTTGCGCGAGCCCTTTAGGTTGTAGCTTTGCGCGAGCCCTTTAGGTTGTAGCTTTGCGCGAGCCCTTTAGGTTGTAGCTTTGCGCGAGCCCTTTAGGTTGTAGCTTTGCTCGAGCCCTTTAGGTTGTAGCTTTGCTCGAGCCCTTTAGGTTGTAGCTTTGCTCGAGCCCTTTAGGTTGTAGCTTTGCGCGAGCCCTTTAGGTTGTAGCTTTGCGCGAGCCCTTTAGGTTGTAGCTTTGCGCGAGCCCTTTAGGTTGTAGCTTTGCTCGAGTCCTGTAGGTTGTAGCTTTGCTCGAGTCCTTTAGGCTGTAGCTTTGCTCGAGTCCTTTAGGCTGTAGCTTTGCTCGAGTCCTTTAGGCTGTAGCGTTGCTCGAGGCCTTTAGGTTGTAGCGTTGCTCGAGGCCTTTAGGTTGTAGCGTTGCTCGAGGCCTTTAGGTTGTAGCGTTGCTCGAGTCCTTTAGGTTGTAGCTTTGCTCGAGTCCTTTAGGTTGTAGCTTTGCGCGAGCCCTTTAGGTTGTAGCTTTGCGCGAGCCCTTTAGGTTGTAGCTTTGCGCGAGCCCTTTAGGTTGTAGCTTTGCGCGAGCCCTTTAGGTTGTAGCTTTGCGCGAGCCCTTTAGGTTGTAGCTTTGCGCGAGCCCTTTAGGTTGTAGCTTTGCGCGAGCCCTTTAGGTTGTAGCTTTGCGCGAGCCCTTTAGGTTGTAGCTTTGCTCGAGCCCTTTAGGTTGTAGCTTTGCTCGAGCCCTTTAGGTTGTAGCTTTGCGCGAGCCCTTTAGGTTGTAGCTTTGCGCGAGCCCTTTAGGTTGTAGCTTTGCGCGAGCCCTTTAGGTTGTAGCTTTGCGCGAGCCCTTTAGGTTGTAGCTTTGCGCGAGCCCTTTAGGTTGTAGCTTTGCGCGAGCCCTTTAGGTTGTAGCTTTGCGCGAGCCCTTTAGGTTGTAGCTTTGCGCGAGCCCTTTAGGTTGTAGCTTTGCGCGAGCCCTTTAGGTTGTAGCTTTGCGCGAGCCCTTTAGGTTGTAGCTTTGCGCGAGCCCTTTAGGTTGTAGCTTTGCGCGAGCCCTTTAGGTTGTAGCTTTGCGCGAGCCCTTTAGGTTGTAGCTTTGCGCGAGCCCTTTAGGTTGTAGCTTTGCGCGAGCCCTTTAGGTTGTAGCTTTGCGCGAGCCCTTTAGGTTGTAGCTTTGCGCGAGCCCTTTAGGTTGTAGCTTTGCGCGAGCCCTTTAGGTTGTAGCTTTGCGCGAGCCCTTTAGGTTGTAGCTAGGTATAACCTTAAGGGTTTGTCCAGAGAAGCTAAAAACTTACATGAACCTATGACATTGGAACTGCCACCTTGTTCTGACAGTCATGTGGTATGGCCCATCTCTCTGTACCAGTCACAGAAAGGGCTGGCTATTTGACTCATCTTAAGTAAGCCCCTTCTATTAGGGCCAATACAAAGAAGGGCATAGCTTGGTTTTTAAAGAGAGCTGAACAGTCAACTGAGACGGGACATACCACTTGACCTGCTGTCCTAACCGGGTTGGAAGTGGAGGCTCCGACACCCTAGATCTGTGTAAGTTTTTAGCATTCCTTTTATAATCTTCACCTGGCGGCAACCCTTCTTAACATGGGTGTTACTACTGCAGGGGTCTGGCTTACGGCCCATTTACATGCAATGATTATTACTCCAAATTCGTTCACATGATGGCATATGAACGATAATCTTTGTATGTAAACGCTGCCATTGTTCACTCTTCAGATGACCAATGATTTTAAGGTGAGCTTAAAATCCATCGCTCAGCCAGAAAGCTATAACTGGGACCGCACGCCGTCTTCTGAGTTGGAGATTACATTGTAATCTGCCAACATCCCATGCAAGAGCAATGGAGCTGTGTACAGAGCTCAGACCACATTCTGTGCTCTGTAAACAGCTCCCGGAGGCCCTTTTACATGCAAATGAAGCTGATGGACACTAATGTCTATTAACACAATTAACACTTTATGCAAAACGATCGCTAAAACTGTCAATCTCAATCTTTTAATCGCCTTTGCATGTAAATGGGCCTTTAGTTGGCTGATTTGACCAGTTGTCGCAGAGATAATCACCCCTGTGCTGGAGATCATTCCACCTACTCGCCTCCATTTGCGGTAAGCAGGCAGTCACTTTTATATGAATGATTGCTTGCTTATACAGGCCTATCGACATCTAATTTTCATGCCAGCACAAGCTGAATTATCATTCGTCGTTCAGTATTTGATTTTACATGCAAGCTGAAATTTCTGATTTTTGCAGCTGGTTTTTGCTCTGATGTGTGAAAAAAAATATAAATATTTGCATCCTCTTCATCAGTAAGGGTTATAAAATGGCCCTGAAACAGTATTTGTATCACCTGCCATCGACGCCACTAGACTGTGCATCATATGATTGGTTTACATCAAATTTAATGGAGTGGTAATTAAAAAGTTAGGGTTCCTATATGTGCTCCCCAGTTTACAAGCTAACAAGCTCCTTCTCTCTCGTCTGCACATACTTGAATCTACACATGTATAAATCTCCCTTTTCCGCATTTCCTTCTGTTCTTTCACCAGCTCAGTAGTTGCAATACATTATGTCTGGCAGCGGCAGTGATTAAATGTTATAATTTACTTTAGTGCTGTGTAGGGTTATACATTTCAAAAGAGATCATTAAATCTGAAAGGAAGAGAAACAAGCAGGTATCTTGGAAATTGGGTCGTTTTTCTGCATATTTATAGCCCGTTCTATTCTGTTTGAATGTAAACGAAGGAGAAGTTTGGGTCCAATTTGAAATTATTATTCTGCTTTTAATAATACAGGACTCGGCTGTAGAAATCTAGATAGTGTCAAACTTTTCATCCAAAGTCTATTAAGGCGTGTGGCAATAAAGCGAGGGTAATTTAAATGCACAGATGTAGTCTATAAATATTAACGATCTTAAAGCAAAGTCTGGAAATCTGGAGAAGTCGCAAAACGCGTCTTTTTAACCATTCAACTTTATTGTTCTACTTCTGCATAACAATGCCAAGTGTAATCCACCATTAACTGTTTCTAGGCCCTACGATCCCGCAGCCTGACAGTCATCTCGTCGCTAATGAAGGTGACAGTTGATATGTCTTAATTGAGACACTCAGCCATGAATTAAAGAACATCTGCTTGGTGCCTTAAAGGCAGACTTTTTTTTTTTTTTTTCCTCTTCTCGATATAACATTTTTTTAATGGCATCAATTCGCTGTTGGAAGAGGAAATGTGGTCATTTTTTCTTATCTGCAAACATTTACTAATGGGGGATGCCACGATAGGGGATTTAAAATGGATTATGTAGCAGAACTGGATTCGTCATGGAATTTTTTTTTTCTTCTACCCAGCAGCTCTCCGTGCATCCCTCTGAATCTATTGATAACGTTCTGATCTCGCGACACATCCAGTCAAATGACAACATTTGAGTGTCCTGTTTCAAAATCTAGAGTATATACATTTCAAGGGAACATAATGTTCTGGCCCCATTGATAAAGTAGTAGGCAAGCAATGAAGACCCATGGGTTACGAGTTGTTCCAATGGAAGCATGTATATTGGTTGTGTGCGGCTACTTATCTTATGCCTGAGTCGGATACAACTGATGACATTTTAGTGCACTGGTCCGGTGTCCATGCTGTCATTCTCTGTTGGCTTTGGTGTCCATAACTGGAAAAACTCTGCATGTAGTGGTTTTCTTTTCATTGTAGTGGGACATCCAGCGTCCAAATGATGTACTGGATGCCATAAATTATGTAATTAATAAAAAAAAATTGGATTGGCTATGGCACAAATTTCCCTCTGTCATTCCCTACCGTGTCGGGGAATGGGCAATGGTCTGGCTAAGGAATATCCTTGGCCAGTTTTTTTGTATAAAGTCGCATGGTGAAGGACTCAGCCTTGCCCAACTTTCCACATGATTATTGTTGGTAATGGCATTGTTCAGGCATCAAAGTGACCCACTAGTCCTGGACAAACAGATGGCCACGGACTACCTGATGCACACCGTGTGTTAGAAAGCAGTGATCGCCTAAGACCCTACATTGTGCTCTGACTGGCACTGGCCAATTAAAGTAGCGTGTAATGTCCCGGAGTCCTCTTTTTATAGGCCAAAAAATCGTGCAGTGTAAATGCATGCCCTGGCTGACCGACACGCAACAATTCACGCTTCTCGTTCATCGTTCTGTTCCTGCATGCAGAAAACTGAATGAAGGATCGGCCTGTTTAAATAAGCAGTTGTTGAAATATGAATGATGGCCTGTTGACGGTCAATGGAGACAGGTGAGACGGAAATCGGACTCTGCCTTCATTCACTACCCATGACGCTCCTGTGTGAAAACACAGGAACAATCATAGTTGGAACAACCTGTTGGGCATCTGCACCTGATAGGTCGTCCCATGTAAAAGGACCCTTAGAATGATGATGCATACTAAAGCAGTGTGAGAGAAGCAGTGTGGCCATTTTTATTTTCCAGGACTGGATAGTTGCTATAAGGTTACTAGTGAAATGAATGCATGCAGTGTCACCCTTCTACTACTGTTGCGATCCTTTAAACTGTTTCTCAACGGTGGCTCACGGCTGTTGACAAACTATAAATTCTATCATGCCCCAACATGGCAGGAATTGTAGTTTAGAAGCCATGACCACTATGTTGGGTAGTAGAGATGAGCACGTATACTCGCTAAGGCACATTACTCGAGCGAGTAGTGCCTTAGCCGAGTATTTCCCCGCCCGTCTCTAAAGATTCGGGGGGCGGGGAAGAGCGGGGAGGAACGGAGGGGAGATCTCTCTCTCCATCTCTCCCTCCCCGCATCTCACCTGTCACCCGCACCGGCCCCTTAATCTTTAGAGACGAGCGAGGAGATACTCTGTTAAGGCACTACTCGCTCGAGTAATGTGCCTTAGCGAGTATACTCGCTCATCTCTAGTGGGTAGGGATGATTTGGGTCCCCTTTCTACTAGCAAAACAGTTCTTGAAAAATTGCCTAATTCATTTTGTACCTGTGGGAATTCAAAATAACTAATCTGATCATTTGACTTTTAAAGAGAGATTCCAACTTGTGGCATATGAACAAGACTTGAATTCATGGAGGGATTGGCAATATTGAGGTATATGGCAGGTATAGCTCAACTTTACCTATCCCTTTTTATATTTAGTTTTTGAGTCCGTAGCCAAATTGGTGCTATTTTCTTTCCCTTTTTTCTTGAGCGCCGTGTAGTTACAAGGGACTCTGAGAATGCACTGTGTACAAGCAATGAAACAAATATAGAATTTCTTGCAGAAATGAAGTGTCTATGGATAATAGTGACTGAACGCTGTTAATCTCTCGCCATTCTCTGCTGTAGCAGTGGATTAGGTCGGTAAGGAGTTACATTCGGGTTCTGGAAGCAGATCATATCTTTTGAGTTTTGGATGGTGGGGGTGGCAGGATGGGGCTGGCTGCTGCTTCATTCCAAATCCATTAATTGCTGGGATTTATCGAGCTGAAAGCTCGGCCTTAAACAGTGGAAACAAGTGCTGCTATTTTAGGCACGCTGATGGCATCCCAAGCTCTTGGAGGTTCGCTAACACCCCATAATCCTCAGCAACAAAAGATGTCCTGGTTTTTTTTTTTTTTGTTTTTTTTTGGAAGAGAAGGTGCAAGCCAAGAGACTTTACTTTCTTCATCTGACAAGCCCACATACTGTCAGCACAGCAGAGATTAGTCATGGCGGAGACCGTGTTAATCATTCTTGTGTCAAGCAGTCACTTAACATAAGGTGTGGGAAGCTGCAAATCTTCTGTACATAGACTACCCACTGCTTACAAGTGTTGTGCGCCCCCTTTCATCCTCCAGATTACAGCTGCAGTACATCTCGCCCTCGTAATCCACGACTGCAAAATCCCACTTACTATCAGAGGAAGATGAGGTGAAAGCTCTGCTGATCATTGCTACCTCCCACTGACAAATCTGCATAAACACTCATTGCTACCAGGCTGATGGAACAGAGCTGAATCCCGTAGCTACAGAGTCACTCCTACCATGGACAGCTACGAAGGCCAATGCTATGATGGCTGACCGTAAAAAAAAGCAAAACACCGCTAAGCAGTAACATCTCTGCCCATCACAAAATATAGTAAAGTGGGCCAAAAGGGGTGTCGTCTCTCCTTAAGGTGAGCACCCAAGAAGTTTGTGCAGACACCTAGGGGGTGAGTGGGTCGCGGGATGGTATTGTCTCTCCCAAAGGAGAGCACCCTGAATGGGTGTGAAAAGATACCTGAAAAGTGAGTGATGAGACTTATAAGGCCATGCATGGTCCTCTGGGTAGTTTATGCAAATAAGGAAGATGGAACAATACCTCTGCAGCACCACCTATTGGATGGCAGCACTTCTTCAAATCAATGTCAGAGCCTTTATACAGGGCTTTATGCAAATTATGCGATTATTGTTATAAAATGTAGTAAATGAAATGGTTTTGCTTTTTTGATGTCCTACACTACAGCCATGATTTTTCGGAAACCCATCCACAAATCCAATGCAGCAGTCTCCAATTCCATAGCCAAAGGTGGTTAAAATCCCGTTGTATGGTTGTTATAAGCAAGTGACAGATTCACCTCTGCTACATCTGTGCCTAGTGATTGGTTAAATGATTAATACATGACCTGTGAGTGAACCACACCAGTCAATGCACAGGAAATGGCTCAGAGGGAAACAACCTGAAAATGTGGACCCATAATGTAATAGTCTCATGAGCAAAAGCAAACAAGGTCTTAGTGATGCATCAAGAAGTGAGATAAAGGTGAGCCCAGTCAGGCCGGTTGGTCCATAAACTTTCGAGGCAATAAAAAAGACACTTAAGTGTCTCGTTATCTGTTTCCTACCTGCCTACCAGACAGTCATATCTAGTGTGTTTAGTTGACAGATGACTCAGTCAATAAACATCTTGGGTCAGTAAGGAAGGCCATGCGCATTTAGATGAGTGTTGGCTGAAACCTCATTTAGGAGACTGCCTTCTGAACTGAAAACACCATATGTTTAGAGAGGGGAGGAAAGGTGATGCCACAACTTCTAGCATCTTTACTGTGCGAAAACACAAGGCTTGGCATATTGAAGTCCAATTGCCCCATGCCTGTTCCCCCTCAATCTTCTGTTTGGAGAGTCTGGCAAAAAGCTAATCTTCTGGCCCAATTCTATACAGTGGATATAAAGTCTTCACACCTCTATTAAAATGCCATGGTTTTGAATGTTAAGAAAAATCCAAGAAAGATGAATAACTTCAGGTTTATCTCCACCTTCAATGTGACCCGTTATCTGTAGAATTCCATTGAAAAAGCCAACTGAAATCTTTTTGGGGTGAAACTATTTCAAAACTAGATTAAAATGTGGTTGTTTAAATATGCGCATCTTAAAATGAATACTTTATTGATGAACTCTTTAACTTTAATGACCACATTCAGTCTTTTTGGGTAGAGGTCTACCACCATGGCACATCTTGACTTGGCAATCTTTGTCCACTCTTCCTTGCGAAAGCACTCTAAATCTGTCAGATTGTGAGGGTATCTCGTGTGTAGCGCCCTCTTCATGTCAACCCACTGATCTTCAATGGGATTCAAGTCTAGTTTCTGGCTGGGCCATTCTGAAACTTTGATTATCTTTAGAGATGAGCGAACGTGTTCTTCCGAGCTTGATATTCGTGCGAATATTAGGGTGTTCGGTATGTTCGTTATCCGTAACGAACACCATGCGGTGTCCGGGTTACTTTAACTTTCTTCCCTGAGACGTTAGCGCTTTTTTTTGGCCAATATAAAGACAGGGAAGGCATTACAACTTCCGCCTGCAACGTTTAAGCCCTATACCACCCCCCTGCTGTGAGTGGCTGGGGAGATAAGGTGTCCGCCTGATATGAAAGTCTGCCCCTCCCGCGGTTCGCTATGGATGCATTCTATATGCGCTCAATGGGGCCAGCAGCAGCAGCGCTGACCCCATTGAGAACATATAGAAGACAAATCCTTCTTCTCTGGCACAGCTGTAACAGCTGTAGCAGAGAAGAACGATGTTTGCCCATTGAATTCAATGGAGCGGCAATACAGCATGTTCCACTGAATGCAATGGGCTGCCGGCGATCGCAGGATGAATGGTCGGAAAGGGGTTAAATATATAACCCCTTTCCTGCAATTCATCCAGAAATGTGTTACACTAAAAATATATACCGGCGTATAAGGCGACCGGGCGTATAAGACGACCCCCCAACTGTCACCTTATACGCCGGTAATACAGTGGAGCAAAGAATAAAAATCATTACTTACGTTTTTAGATGATCTGCGGCGCTCCTGCAGGCTGTTACTCCCTCCTAATCCACGGCAAAGTATTCCTTTCTCCACGAAAGGGTTTAAATCCCTGCCTCCAGAAGCACACGTGCCTTCAGCCAATCACAGCCAATGACAATGATGTCATTGAATGGCTGTGATTGGCTGTGTTTCTGGAGGCGGGGATTTCAAGCCTTGAAATCCCCGCCTCCAGAAACACAGCCAATCACAGCCATTCAATGACATCATTGTCATTGGCTGTGATTGGCTGAAGGCACGTGTCTTTCTGGAGGCAGGGATTTAAAGCCTTTCATAGAGAAAGCTTGTCTGCCGTGGATTAGGAGGGAGCGACAGCCTGCAGGAGCGCCGCAGATCATCTAAAAACGTAAGTAATGCTTTTTATTCTTTGCTCCACTGTATTACCGGCGTATAAGGTGACAGTTGGGGGGTCGTCTTATACGCCCCGTCGCCTTATACGCCGGTATATATTTTTAGTGTAACACATTTCTGGATGAATTGCAGGAAAGGGGTTATATATTTAACCCCTTTCCGACCATTCATCCTGCGATCGCGGGCAGCCCATTGCATTCAGTGGAACCTGCTGTATTGCCGCTCCATTGAATTCAATGGGCAAACATCGTTCTTCTCTGCTACAGCTGTTACAGCTGTGGCAGAGGAGAACGATCTTTATGCTGACAGTGGGGGGGGGGGGGGCACTCTTGCCGCTATTGTGGCTTAATAGTGGGACCTGTGAACTTGAGATGCAGCCCACCATGTAGCCCCTCGCCTGCCCTATCCGTCACTGTGTCATTCCCATCACTTTCTTGAATTGCCCAGATTTTCACACATGAAAACCTTAGCGAGCATCGGCGAAATACAAAAATGCTCTGGTCGCCCATTGACTTCAATGGGGTTCGTTATTCAAAACGAACACCCGGACATCGCGGGAAGTTCGTTCCGGATAACGAACACCCGAACATTTTGGTGTTCGCTCATCTCTAATTATCTTCTGTTGAAGCCGTTCGTTTGTTGATCTGGAGCTATGCTTTGGGTCGTTGTCTTGCTGTCGGCTTTTAAGCAGAGACCTGAATGTTTTGTGCCAAAATCAACTGATATTTTGAACTGTTCAAATTTCCCTCAACCTCGACAAAAGCCCCAGGTCCAGCAGCAGAAAAACAGCCCCAAAGCATAATGCTGCCTCAACCACCTTCATTGCGAGTATGGTGTTCTTTTGGTGATTTTTTTAGTGTTGGCTTCACACCAAACATACCTTTTTAGAATGATGGCCAAAAAGTCCAACCTTGGTCTCATTAGTCCAGAACACGCTCTCCCACAGACTTGATGTAAGTTTTGGCCAGGCTTGGATGTTTTCTTTGTTAGAAATGGCTTCTGTCTTGCCACCCTACTCCACAGCCCAGACATTTGACGCATACGGAAGATCGTTGTGACTAGCACTACACAACCAATACTTGACAAATTCCTGCAGCTTCTTTAATGTTGCTGTAGGTCTCTTAGCAGCCTCCCGAACAAATTTTTGAGGGACATCCAGTTCTTGCTAATGTCACTGTTGTGCCAAATTTAATCCACTTCTTGCTGACTGTCTTCACTGCGTCCCATGGTGTTGGTTATGCCCTGACTGATACCTTTCAACAATCAGATCCCTTTCGTGTGTTCTAAGCTCTCCACGGACCAACTAAGAAAATATCTGGAAAGTCCTCCTAGAAAAGCTGAACTTTATATGGGGTAAATCAGAATCTCTGTAAATAATGGCAGCGGAGTACGGACTACTATTTAACATGAGTTTAAATGTGATTGGCTGATTCTGAACTCAACCACATCCCCGAATATGAGGGTGTTCACACTTCTGCAACCGCATTATTTTAGTTTTGTCACACTGAAGGTGGAAGTAAATCTGACATGATTCATCTTGTATTTCTAACATGACAAAAACCTAGCATTTTAACAGGGGTGTGTAGACTTTTTATATCCACTGTAGATGTACGCTAGGCTCATCCAGGCATGCATATATTCTGAATGGGAAGAGGGCCGTAAGCTATTGCTGGACTCCTTTTTTTTATGGCAGCTATTCTCCTTGAGAACAAAAGTATTGGGAATGTTGAAATCCAATCCAACAGCGGATGTTGGGAGAGTTGGGAGGCCACATATACATTAAATGGCCGGCCGATCCGGCTGACGTCATTGAGTAGGCCCAACATTCATCCGATATCGAAAGTTTGTGTAAACTCGAGGGGGTGTGCGGTTGCCAAATCGCCTATTCACATCATCTTCTGTTGATCTGTAGCGATTACCCAGACCCAAGATGTTGTGGTCCCCTCCATATCCCCTGAAGTGATTGATGTGTTATGGTGGTGTTTTCAGTTGTAAGCCTTAGTAATGTCATGATAAAACGCTAATTTCCCCTTAATACGGTATATAGTCCTTAGTTCTGCTTTTTGACATCTGCGTAATCTATTCCCATCAAGCACAGATAAGGCGCCATGACCATTCATGGAAACAAAAACAAATCTGTTCCTCAATCCCCTCTTTCACAGAAGTATTATTTTTTGCACTGCGCAGTGCTCGATGTTCTCTACAATGTACACAGGTCTTCCAGTCAGCTGGTGCGTTACTAATTAGCAATCTGACATTTTCGTGACAATCTGTTAAACCTTCGGTTAAAAATAGGCCGTAAGTGTCCAACTCCACAGGTGCCGTGCCAATTACCTATGCCGAAGAGAAAAAAAAAGGTCTTCACGTTGCTTTAGCATGCCGTATTGTGACATTATGAGCTGAGCACAAAAACAAAAGGTCCTACTGATCATTACTTTAATGATGTGATATACAGCTTATTCGTCAGTAGCATCAGGCTCTTGCACTATTTTCCAGACGCAACGTGACGGTCTTTACATTTAATTCCAATACCACATGCAGATATAGCTGGAGGCAGCCTAAGGGGTATTACACATGGCCGCATTATGGCTCGATGCATGCGCCGTATATTTAATGCCAAGGAGGGAGATCGTATGGGATCTGGATAGTGTTTTCGAAAACAAGCATTGGGAAAATCTTCATGACCTAACAGGATCAGATAGCATCTCTTCATTGGCTGTAAATATACCGCTTTGTCCATAGAGACTTTAATATGGCCATGTGCACAAAGCCTAAGTAATAGCATCACATTATACCCATGCCATGTTGCCAAAGCCATAGGGTAAACAAAGATGTTGTATTGTCTAGACTAGGACTCGTCTTCCGAGTGGTAGCATATAGCATATCTAAGACAATAGCAAATGAATTCAAGTAATAGCACAAGCAACCTTTTTCCCACTTGCTTACTGACGCCATCTAGACATTGTCCACATAGCGGTAACTTTAATATCACTATAGGTATTAGGGTTTTGTTGCCAAACTTTGCAGAATCGTTCGGCACTTTAATGCTTAGAAGACCTGGCTAATATTTGTCTTGGATAAGACCGTAGTTGGGCAGACACAGTTCATGCTGGATATCTTATGTAGATAAATGGCACTGGTATCACAAATTTCTGCCTGCCATGCCCTTATAAAGTATTGCATGTTGGGTATAGCTCAATATGTTAGAGTGGCCCTCTGTACCTGGACAAACAAAAATATCTGCACCCGCTTCTCACTATCTGGTGCACACTGTGCATAAGTATGCATAATTAGTCTAAATGGCCATTTACACGCAAAGATAATCTTTCAAACGATTTAAAGATTGAAATTTTTTGCGATCTTTTTGCAAAAAGTGTTAATGGCCATTAACACTTTATCATCTTCATTTGCATGTAAAAGGGCCTCTGGGAGCTGTTTGCAGAGCCCAGTGTGTGGGCTGGGCTCTGCACCCACCTGCATTGTTCTCCTCCGGGGTGCCTGCAGAATACAATGTAATCTCCCAACTCTCGTGGAGAGCACAGCATGCGGTCTATTGAGACCCTTTATCTCTCTGTGGCTGAATGATGGATTTTAAGTTCACTTTAAAATTATCGTTTAGATGAAAAGTGCTCAATACCTGTGTTTATATGTAATGATTATTGCTCCTTATAAGTCGTTTGAACGCATTTTGAGTGATAATTCTTACGTGTAAATGAGCCTTTAGGCACTTCTCACTGCTTTAATTAACCAGTGTTGCCCACATGAGCAATTCTGGCCAAGCAGATCAGCCTGTACGGTCTTAGACTACCAATTCGTACTAATACACAATATACATCAAGTCATCACAGAAGAGGTTCGGCCATCCATGTCTGTCCAGGCCTGGAGGGTCGTTTTTAATGAGGGGATCTGTAGTGATATGTTGGCTAATGTTGATGGCCAGCATTAAAGTGGTCATAGAAAATATATATTCAGATTCTGGTCATATCAATGAGATTTGCCTACAACTGTGCTTCCCCCAAAAGCATTATTCTTTTTTTTAGCAGGTCTTACCAAAATTGGTTATTTCTTCCAAGAAAGTCAGTGTTACGGCTTTCAACGTTTTAGCTAACCTGTATTATATACATTATAATTAGTTATTTAAATCTCAACTCAAAGGGCAATGGCTGTCAGAATCCCGTGCCCGTCTATTTCTCATCCGAGCAGTATGGAAATGGTGTGGTGGAAGCCATGATCACACCCATAATGTTAATCCAGAATGTCACATCTTCATATCCCTTGGAACCTAAAGTACATTTTGTAAGCACGAACACATCTAAACTTTTGTAGTTCCTGGCCTAATCTCCAGTTCTAACAACAGCAATCGCCCGGTGCTGAATATCATTGATAGGTTGGCTCTTGCCATGCACTGTGCCTGCAAGGTAAATCTGCCAAGTGGTTCATCAGTGCCTGTCAAATTCAGAATTTCAGGGCAAAGCAAAATGCCATTTGTTCTTTTAACCAAGCAGAAATGAGGTACACTGCTTCTGAGCGATGCCTGTGCCAAGAGTCGTAGACGCTAGAATACATGTAGATAGATTAGACATGGCTTCTTTCTTTAAATGGATAATATAATGGTTTTATGATTACTGAGCGAGTAATCAATCGCCCTTACTAAGCAATTTCCCCATCTGCTTCGCCATGTCGTGGATCTACACATCACTGCGACTTGCCAGCTGAGTCAGTGCGGAGGATTCTGTTGTTACCATGGGCATGTTGGACAATAAATTGTTGCTTATAGCTCATCTGGCACGCACCCTCTATCTCGGTCATCTGGCGCTCTGTCTGTCGTTTTCTAGCTGCCATCCCTTTCTCTTTCAGCTCCTCCATCACTTTTTCATTTTCTCTGCTTTAACGGTTATCTCTTCTCTAGTCTGATGACTGCTTTTCCCTGTCCTTCCCCTCCTTCTCCTCCTTCTCCTCCTCCTCCTCCTCCTTCTCTTTCAATTTCAGCTGCATTACAATTTAGTGAACCCTCCTGCTCATCGTTTCTCGATTAAAGAGTCGCTAAACACAACATTTGTTTTAACCCTTTGCCATTCGCCTTGTGACGCCCTCTGTACATCACTGCAGCCCCTGGGCTGTCAAACCCGTTCCCGTCTTCTGCTCTGCGGTGGAGAATCGACATTGCTCTGATTATATAACGGTGCAGAGTTCTTGCACCTCCTCGTTTACTTACAAGTCAAAGCATAGCCTGCTGCTTCTATTGCTAATTAACGTTGCCTGATTTTAAATAGGGGTGCCCAAATGTACAGCTGGGGCCGTACTGGAATGGGATGAGAAGGGCGAATATGTTCTGTAGGGTTCTGGTTGATTAAAGTAGTGCTGTTTGAGATGAGTGAGCATACTCGTTAAGGACAAATACTCGAACAGGTATCATCCCTTTCGAGTATCTGCCTGCTCGTCCGCAAAGATTCAGGTGTCGGCAGATGTGAGCGTGGGTTGTGGGAGTGAGCAGGGAGGAGGGGGGGAAAAGACAGGTCCCCCGCCGGCACCCAAATCTTTGCAGACGCGCAGGCAGATACTTGAAAAGGACTATGCTCGCTCAAGTTTTTGTCCTTTAACGAGTATGCTCGCTCATCTCTAATTGCTGTGCATTGCCAATAATATTGATGAAGCTCTTCAAAAATACATATGTATTAGTAGTGCAGCCCTTCCTAGGACGGTGACTGCAATCAATCTCTCTATAAATTGCAGTCACCATCCTTGGCAGGGCTGCACTACCATGTTTCCCCGAAAATAAGACTTACACTGAAAATAAGCTCTACCCTAATTTTTGGCTATTTTTAGGGAGGCTTGAAATATATACCTTACATTGAAAATGGGCCATACCTAGACTACATTAAAAAAATAATAAATTACCTAGCAGGCGCGCTTTGGTCCCTTTTGCTAGTCAGCAAAGTTCCGGAGTTCTGCCAGGCGCCCTGCGCTCCTCGGCTGCTGACATAACATCACTTCTTGATTGTGGTGTTCACAAATCCTGCCTCCAGGAAGTGATGGCTGTGATTTGGCTGAGAGCAGTGCTCACTAGCCAATCATTGCCATCGCTTCCTGGAGGCGGGATTTATGAACGCTGCAACCAGGAAGTGAGGTTCTGTCTACGGCGAATAATGCAGGACAACTGGCGGGGCTCTGGAACTCCGCAGACCAGGGGAGGGACCGCAGCTGCTAGGTAAGTAATAAAACTTCTCACAAAACATGGTCTCGTAGAAACATGGTAGTATGTATGTATCCTTGAAGAGCCGCAGCAACATCCTTGCCTATATATAAAATTATCCAGGCTCAGGAAAATGTATTCTATGCAATCAGGAATAAGTTATACTGTAAAGGTGTCATCTATATCAAATGCACACAATACTCAGGGCAAACCAATGTGGAGGTCCCGTTGGTCTACTTTGTGTATCACTCCATTAGCCTCCTTTTGTAGACACAAAAATGTGAAGTTTTTCAGAATCCTCCACAGGCTTTTCTTTGATTCTTAGAGCATCTAATGAACCTATTTCACGGTAAACAGCATTCCAGTAATGTGTGTTTGTACAGGATGGGGCACGGAAAGAGTCTGGCACCACACGGTTGTGAAGGCGGTCTAAATTAAATTAAAAAAAAAAAATTCTAATTAGGAAATCTTTGTTGGCCCTAGCAACCAACCACAGTGCAGCTTTCATTTTACCTGAGCAGTATAAGAAATGAAAGCTGTGCTGTGATTGGCTGCAATGGGCATCAAAGACCAGTTTGATCAGCTGTTTGAAGGGGCTGCAGCCTTCTTGTCTTCTGCAGCTTCACATTCATCATTGGATGGACTTCCTGCAGCTCAATCCCAATCAAGTGAATCCGTCTGTGTAGTGGCGGTAGCTGGTATTGCACCTCAATGTACAGGGCTATAACTGCTACAGAGTGGAGAAACAATAAAGAGGCTGTGGTGCTCTCCCCCTTCAAACAACTGATTAGCAAATGTGGAGAGAATCGTCCCCCGACTCATCTGATATTGATAAATTTGCCAAGAATAGGCCAATAATTAAGTTCCAGAAAAACTTAAGCTCCTGAACTGTGGTCGGATAATACATGACCAAAAAGTGTAGTTTGGAAATTGATGGTTGCCTTTAGGTAGGGATTTACTATTAAGGGGCTTGCCAGCAGTGGGGGGTCTTATTCTTGACATCCTTACCAGTAGGCTGATTAAAAGAGCAATGTGCAGCTGTACTCAGTAGCTCGGTGTCATCCATTTGACTTGAATGGGACTGAGCTGCAGTAAGCTGTAGTTACAGACTCAGCCACTTCAAAATGTATGGAGCTGTGATTGATAAACAATAAAGAGGCTACGAGGCCCGCTCAAGCTCAGTAACCCCTTTTAGTAGCTGTAGTAGCTGATAGTTCGAAGTGCCTGTATAAGTCCTGGAAAATCTCCTTGCACTGCAAAACTTTGCAAGCATCCATTATGGACATCTATATTTTTAAATGAGGTGTCTGGGATCAAAAAAATTTAGGAAATGGTGGGAAACGGTATGAAATAGTCTAATTATCCAAATACTGCTTATCAGATCTAGCATTTCATTACTGCCACTCTGCTGATGATTTTTCAGGATTTTCGGGGACACTTGATCTATAAGTGCTACCCCCAAAATAAGCCCTAGCTGCATTACATTAAAAGCAAAAAAAATGAATACATTATGTAGCAGGTTTGTTCCAGGTCCCTTCTGCTGCTCTCCGGAGCTCCAACGTGCTTCTTGCAGTCCTCAGCAGCCCACAGAAGATCACTTCCCGGTCCCGGTTAGGTAGTGATTGTTCTGATTGGCTGAGCAGTGCTCAAGAACCAATCAATGCAGCGCTCTATGAACCAATGCAATGGCTGTGATTGGTTCATCAAGCGCTCCATTGATTGGCTGAGTGGCAGTCAAAGAACCAATCATAGCTATCACACTGTAGAGGCAGGATTTATGAATTGGCCAATAAATGCCACGGCTCAGTGTGTCGGAGCTCCGGAGAGCAGAGGGAGGGACCTGGATCGAGCCTACTAGGTAAGTAAATTAAGACACAGGGCCTCTTTTGGGGAAAAACTTTATGTAAGACAGTGTCTTATTTTCAGGGAAACACTGTTTAGTGTGCTGCAGGACAGATGCCATGTCAACACACGTGACCATTGTAGCCAATCGGTGATGAGGACAAGAATGTCCAACTATTGGCCAGGCATCACTGTTGACTTCCAAGACCTTTTTTTTATAACCCTACAAATCACCTTTTGGTGACATGATTTGATCATTTTGGTAGACTTGCTGAGCTTCTCTTCTGCGTGCAGTCCTGTTATGGATTCACAGATCTATGTTCCTACTTGGGTACATTGGTGTCAAAACAAATTAGCCAAATAAATGTCACATGGTCCCTGTAATTGTGTGCGTATAGGCTGCACAGTCAAACCCGATTAGAGTGTTTCCATTAGCTGATAATACGGGAGCACACGGTCACAAAACTGCCAGCTCCTTCTCATATCTCTGTGTTTGAAATTAGCATGTGTGCCTGAGCCTGCAGCCGCTTGTGTCGAGGAGACTTCTCTCGGGGAGATTTTTATTTATATATATTTTTTTTATTTTTTTTTTTGCCTGACCTGGTTTTATGTCAGGGGGACCTGGAGGCTAATAGTGTTCTTGGATTGGGAAACAGTGAATACTCCCTGGGCTCATTTAAGTCATGACACCAATGAGATGACACAGAAAAAATTGGTCTTAGATTGAGACGTTAGGTAGGAGTATGTTGTGTGTAAATGTAACATAAATTATGTAGGATGACTGCTGACAAGTGCCCACCATAAGGTATCGTGCAAAATCCCACTCATTTATCTGGATTATGTGCTTCGGTTAAACATCTCTTGTCTTTTTATCTATAGATTTACGGCAGATTGTCCAATGCGGTCTTTGGGATCTGAGCTGTCTAAGAGGAAAATGATTTGCTAAGAAGTTTTGCTTTAGTTTGATATTTAAAGAGACAGCTGCGACTATGAATTTTGGCTAGCGACTATTACAATGTAGCACCAATAGTAGAACGGTCATATGTGCCATAAAGTGTTTGTCTCATAAGACAACACCGCAATGTGTGCCAAGGGGCGTTATTGATGGGTGCTACTGGGAAAATGCAATATTACACGGTAGCTATACAGCTCAATGACTATACATGGACAGCCGGAGAATGGGTGCCGCTGCTTGCCAGTGGCTTTACACTATGGTTGATTAATGGGGGTCCCGGATGCAGCACCTTTTCTATCTCAGAGGCAGCATGGTGGCAAACTGGTTGGAATTGTTGTCTTGCAACGCTGGGGTACGGAGTTTGAATGTGATTGAGGACCACATCTGCAGGGATCTTGTATGTTCTCTCCCCTTCTTTGCTTGGGTTTCCTCCCACATTCCAGAAATATTCTGAGAGATTAATTGGCTTTCTATGAAATTGATCCTTGTCTGTGTCTCTGAAATTGGTTGACTAATATGAATGGAAACGATTAGTGATGAGCGAGCATACTCGCTAAGGGCAATTGCTCCAGCGAGCATTGCCCTTAGCGAGTACCTGCCTGCTTGAGAGACAAGGTTCGGGTGCCGGCTGGGAGCTGCGGGGGAAAGCAGGGAGGAACAGAGGGGAGATCTCTCTCTCCCTCTCTCCCCCCTGCTGACCGCCGCTACTCACCGCTCCCCCGCGCCAGCACCCGAACCATGTCACTCGAGCGGGCAAGTACTCGCTAAGGGCAATGCTCGCTCCAGCAATTGCCCTTAGCGAGTATACTCGCTCATCTCTAGTAACGATAGAAGGAAGACATGACAGCATACAAGTTGCAAAATTTGTAAGTCTTTCTCCAAGGACAGGACATGGCAGCAACGGTTTAAGCAAAGGGCTTGATGGGAATCATTCATGTTCCCATGTGTCAGCATTATAGACAAGTGTGGTGGCTCAGTTGTTAGCACTGCTGACTTGCATTGCTGGAGTTCGAATCTGACCAAGGGCAACATTTGGATGGAGCTTTTCAGTTATGCAGATGTTGACCTCGATGGGATTTGAGCCTATGATCTCAGCACTAAAGGGCAAGTGTGCTAGCAAGGCCACATGAAAAGAAAAAATGCATGCACACGTATGTACGTTATTGAAACCAATTTTTACACCCTTTTTGATTTTAATAGGCGTTGGAATCAGCCGTCCCAATCCACAATTTTAGAATAGTCGGGCGCACCTGACCTGAATGTTTAATTGATCGCTCAACACTATCCCTATACTCCTTCCCATTACATGACCTTTTAACCCTTCTTTTGCTGCAGGTCTGTCTTGAGTGAAATAAAGGCAAAATGCCTGATTTCAAAGGCCCTTGAAGCTTTATCACCTGCATCTCCAGCATAACTCAAGAGTAATTCTTCAGGAGCGCAATTTTTTTAATTGTTTTGGCATTCAACTTATAATTTGTAATGTTTTGTGTTGCAGCCTTTAAATGGGTTTTTTCCACAACTTAAAATTGTTTCACAGCTACTCTTCCCTTCCTGGTTGCTATTGACCAGCACTTGACTGCTACAGCCAATCCCGGCCATGGCAGTCACCTTCCATAACCTGTGATTGGCTAAAGAAGTCACATGTCCTGATCAGCAGCAACCAGGAAGGGGAAGAGTAGCTGTGAAGTAATTTCAAGTTCTGGATAACCCCTTTTAAGTGATGGAAATCTGATCAGTGCCAAGCCCTGAACTTTGTAGGCCTTCCTCCTAGAAATTAGTTGCAGTACGAAGTTCTATATCGTGGCCTATGTAACTTTCTGCCATTTCTCAATAGCAAAAGACAACAATTCTAAGTAGTAAAGGTCTACAGAATTGTTGTAATGTTTTATCAATTGCGAAAGGGTTAAAAATATCTGAAGACCAAGTAGTTGTGTTCTCGACAGTTTCAAAAAATTAGATATGTTACCTCATCTCCCAAGACTTCAAACTTAATTTATTGTAGCCACTCTGGTGGCTGAGAGTTATTGTTTTTGTGCTTGTCCACCACTCAGATTTATATGCTGTACATCCTCATCTTGTTGTGGATGCGAAAGTGCAGAGAAGGCCTTAATTCACTTCTAGCCATGCTTGGAACCTCAACCCTCAGACAAGCCTGGTTAAAATATCTTCTAAAGTTTTTAGTAAACTAATTTAAGTGTTCTCCTTATGAAGCACCTGGCAGTTAAAGCAAATGATTGGGTTGCAAACACTTTCAACATTTTAGATGCGCGAAGACAAGAAAATGGTATTTCATGCATGAATTAAAGATTTCACCGCCGTTCCTGTACTAATCAAAAGGAAAATATGCAAAGAGAAATTTCTCTTTTTTGCTTCGTGGTCATCATCGACACATTCCTTCATGTAGTGAAGACGAAAAAAAAAAATCATGTCTCAAAGGCAAATGTTTCATACGTCACCACTGCACTGGTCATAAATTTATAGCCTATTGAACAAGGACTTGTATTGTTCTGCACTGTGATCTCGCTACTGTGTAGGTCAGAAACTCAATACTTCATGCAAAGGATCTGACCTATAATATGAACCAAGACCATATGAAATCAATGGTCTATTTTTCATGGTTTTACAGTAGTACAGATATTCGAAGACCAATATTTTCAGAAAGTTGGCCCTTTGCTCCGAGGATAGAACCATAAACGGACCGTGAATGGGTCTACTAACTGTTTTTGTCTATTTATAGATGAGATACATTTTTCTCGAAATACAGTTGTCCATTTTTTTGTTTTGGTGGGCAAAAGCTAATTTTTAAAATTTTTTTTTTCAACATTACCCTCTCATCTTTGAGTTTTCCCTGCGGCAAACGTAACCTGTGCCTCAAACGTGACCCACAAGTGGCATAATCATTACAGTTAATTACAAAAAAAGACGAAAGTCAGCTGAATGTTTTCAAGCAGTTTAATCGCTAAATGTAGTATGAGACGAATAATTACATTATGCAACATGAAGTCTGAATCTACCTCGGCAGCGATTTCTTCTACTGTTTTTATTTTCCAGCTGTTCGCGGCTGTTTTCTAGCATCCAGAGCCAAAAAGCTGTTGGTGTTGAAAGCTTGACCTATGAAGCCATTGACATTGATTTGCCGTGATTGCTTTAGATAATCGTTGTGTTTAAAAATCATGAGTTACCCTGTAATATAACCCAGAATGAAGTACAGGGAAAAAAAAGTCTTCAGAGAAAACGGGGAAACAAAAAGTTGCCCATCTGAAATGTATTCATTCTGATTTATGGATGCACGGAGTAGAGATGATCTGGGCTAGTGTTACATAAGAGAGCTTATAGAAAGAATCGGCATGAAAGAAACCATGTTAAGATTTTCTCCGGCAGCCAAGGGGTTTGTAAGGAAAAGCCTAGTGAGACATTAGTGTGGGTAACGGCTTCTGGAGAGTCTTGTCAGAAAGTGAAAAATGGAAGGGAATTTAAGGGATGCTCCTGGACACACTCTTAAGTCTAACATGGTTACAGGACGATAAGATTTATTATCATGGACCAGCATCCCTAACAGCTGGTAGTATAAATAATTAAGGCCAATGGAATTGTATCCCTTTATCACCCACAACCTTTCCTCCTCCCTTGTCGTGGCTCACTGGTTAAAAAAATACCGTATTGAAATGCAATTGTTAAAGATGGTCACCGAGGAGCTGTCAGTTCTTTACATGCAGCCTTTGCTAAGTGCCGGTAATTACCAAGACTACCGTAATATTTACTAACCTCACAGGCCTCTGCAGAGAGTAATAATGAGCAGCCGGGCATTGTGGGGTCAGCTTGCATCATTCATTTTCATTTTCCAGTCTGTTTGATGCACAGCCCACTAAGACAAAAAAACTGGTTTAAGGCACGTGCACAGTATTTTTTTTTTATGTAGACCATAGCTACAGAGATTTTTGTTTGAAAATTATCAGATATTTTCTTGGTCGGGGAGTGATCCACTCTACAAGGTATTAGAAATGAAATATTCGGAAATCGTGAGCTACTCTATTATAATTTATCATTTATGGCTCACAGAATTACGGAGTGCATGTGAAGATCCTGTAATCCTGAAAAAACCTAAGGCTGCATTCAGACGAATGTATATCGGCTCGGTTTTCACGCCGAGCCAATATACGGTGTCCTCATCTGCAGGGGGGGAGGATGGAAGAGCCAGGAGCAGGAACTGAGCTCCCACCCCCTCTCCGCCCCTCTGCACGATTTGCAACAAAGGGGGCGGGGCTACGTTACGAGAATTAGCACGCCCCTGCCCTGCCTCTCCCCATTACAAATAGTGCAGAGAGGCGGAGAGGAGGCAGAGAGGAGGCGGGGGCTCAGAGCACTGCTCCTGGCTCTTCCAGGCCCCCCCCCCCTGCAGAGAGAGATGACTTATATCGGCTGGGCGTGAAAACAGAGCCGATATACGGTCATCTGAATTCATTATTTTTAACCCCCCACCCTGAGCCATCAGGTGGTTTTATGGTATCAAACCTTTTTCTAGCAAAAAAAAGGTGTAGCAGATTTTTTTTTTTTCTAGAAAGTCTGATGGAATTTGCATTTGAACCTCCAGTAATGATTTCATATCTAGAATGGAGGCTCTGTCGTCAATTCAGTCACATTGGATAGCATGCAGCACTACTTTTTTGCGGAGTGACGGACTCCATTGTAAGTGAAGTCCAATGGGCACTGGTGGTGTTGGTCAAATGAATGATACTTTACAACGTTTATAGCTTCTGTTATAAATGGAAGCCAAGATTCAGATGTGACTAGAGCCTTATAATATCAGTCAGGTTTATGTCCGGTATCGGGATTTGTTTCTTGATGGATAAGCCACGTTTTTAATGGGGATAAAAAAAAAATGCAAGTATGAACAAAGCCTAAGGTCGTATTCACTACTGGTTCTATCAGACGTCTTCACAGATGCAGTCATTGGAAAGAGTATCAGTGTGACAGTGGAACTCAACCCAATTATAAGTCGATGGGTTCTGTTGGTCGCCACTGGTCTCCACCACGTGACAGATCTGGCACTACATAATGGTTTCCATTTATAATGGAAACCCCAACTGCTCTTATTTGCCTATACACCATAAATTTATAAACAGCTGGGCTTTAGAGGTTCAACTTTTTGAAAACGGAGACCTACTTTCAAAATTGTAGGTTTCTATTAACTTTTAACATGCTTGCTATCACAATCTACAGAGCTTATGTTCCATTCTGTAAAAGGATATTAAACTGTTATTAAAACCAGCACTCCGCCTTTTTGTCAATCCCAAAACTCACATTAAGTTAAAAAAGTAAAAAAAAAAAACAACAAAAAACACAAAATATAGTTTGTAACTTTCTCCAGTAACCATTTTTACTAGTTTACGCAGTCTTGTGATGTAGCAAAAACCATCAAAGCCAGTTAGTTAACAACAATGTGCTTTTTTGTTCTTAGCCACTAACCCACTCAAGACCAGTGGAAGGAGAGCTCTTGAACCATTCACCCTGCTGTTAAGGGCTCATCGGTTGCTGAATGAAGAGTAGCAGAATATTCTAGGCAAGAGGGGAAGATCAAACATAGTTTCTTAAGTGTCCGTTCTGCTTTTTTTGTACTTTGTTAGGTATTTTAGATAACAAGCAGAAGCATTGGTTTAGAATTGAGAATTTAAATGCTGTATTTGCCCTAAGCTAGTTATGGAAATTAGATCTTGGAGGCCACAAGTGAATCTACAGGTTTTTCAGAAGTCTAAATGGGAATTTTCCGAAAAAGGATGAACAGTACTATAAACAAATATGACATTACACATGGGCTTCAAACATCGTGGAAGAGCAAATGTACCCTGATCAGTTTGGACATTGACTTGCGGTAGTTTATCAGAAATGACACCAAAGGGACATCCTACATATGTGACCATCTTCAGATGTGTTACGCTGAAGAGTGAAGACCTGTTCCCAGAGGCATAACTGGAAGCTCCTGGGTCCCCAAAGCAAAATCTGGAACTGGGTGTCCCACATAGCATGCACTGTTTATAACAGCGTTGACTTAAAGGGGTTGTCCCGCGGCAGCAAGTGGGTCTATACACTTCTGTATGGCCATATTAATGCACTTTGTAATATACATTGTGCATTAATTATGAGCCATACAGAAGTTATAAAAAGTTTTATACTTACCTGCTCCGTTGCTAGCGTCCTCGTTTCCATGGTGCCGACTAATTTTCGCCCTCCGATGGCCAAATTAGCCGCGCTTGCGCAGTCCGGGTCTTCTCCTGTCTTCTATGGAGCCGCTCGTGCAGAATGCAGGCTCCGTGTAGCTCCGCCCCGTCACGTGCCGATTCCAGCCAATCAGGAGGCTGGAATCGGCAATGGACCGCACAGAAGAGCTGCGGTCCACGGAGACAGAGGATCCCGGCGGCCATCTTCAGCGGTAAGTATTGAAGTCACCGGAGCGCGGGGATTAAGGTAAGCGCTCCGGTAAGCTTTCTTTACCTCCCTGCATCGGGGTTGTCTCGCGCCGACCAGGGGGGGGGGGGGGGTTGAAAAAAAAAAAAAACCCGTTTCGGCGCGGGACAACCCCTTTAAATGGTGAAGGGGCCTTTGACTCCTACCTCTGCACCCTGCTAGCTCCATTTACATGTGCCACTACTTACCTCCCGTAGACCTGGATCATATCCTTTAATTGGTATGCACATATGTGTAAAATACAGTATATATTTGTACTTATGGCACAGTTACTTGCCTTTGTCATTGGAGAATAAGTGTCAAAAATCTTGCATGGCTGTGTGCATTATATGTATTCAATGGTATTGGTTATGTAGTAATGCAAGACCTATTAAGTCTGATATTGGCTCGTAGGGTGGCTACCTTCCAAAAAGTGGTCCTCTGGATGATTAGAAGTCTCATATACCTTGCTGATGTTCTCCACAAGTAGAAACCTTACACCCACCCACCTTTATGTACAAGTAGTTGTCATTAATGAGGATCATTACTGTTGCTTACCTGAATGATCTGTTTTTCAGTGGTTGTAACAATTTTATGAAAACGCACTCTATAAAATGTGGCATATTCCAACAACTGAAAAACAAATGAAGCAATGAAACTAGAATCTCTAAGCTGCTAAGGTCTCGTGAAAAGCGAAAGGGGCATAAAAAGGTCTTTTAATTTTGTCTCCCCGTCAGATAAGACAAGTCAGTAAGGTATACATGCTCATTTGCATATATGACCTTAGTGCGAGTTGGCAAGTAAATCTTTAATGATCTTTCGAGTTAATGGATATTTATTTATGTTTTACTTTTTAGCTCCACATAGAGTATAATTGTCTTGCCTCTCCAGTAATTTTTCATTTCTGCCGTATGACTTTAAGTGGCCTTCTGTATTCCTTCTAAGTATCAATGATTCAGGTGTGGACTTTGATGCATTGTGTTAACTAGTAATCATTATCTATTCTATGCCAAGAGCTGATGCAGCAGCTGCAGGAATGACCAGGCAAATATTTGCTAAGGATTCTGCTGGAATAGCTGCAATCGTATCTGTCGGGATGTTCAAGCCACCTTTTGTGAACCGGGAAGGCAGGTGTCCGACTAAACTTGGCAGCTGTCATTTGCTGCTTTTTGTTCTTCTTCCCCACAATGGGCACAATAGATTATTGTGTGTTTGTACAGACATCACTACAGTTATGTAACTGTTTTATGTATACAGAATTGTATCCTGAACGTTGAGCACATGATGAGCTGCTCTTCAGTAATCTATATATTTACCGTCTGGTTAAAAATGTCACA
Organism: Eleutherodactylus coqui; assembly: GCF_035609145.1. Taxonomy (NCBI): domain Eukaryota; kingdom Metazoa; phylum Chordata; class Amphibia; order Anura; family Eleutherodactylidae; genus Eleutherodactylus; species Eleutherodactylus coqui. The sequence goes on from NC_089838.1 coordinate 34,412,296, forward strand.
TGGAAACAAAAAGGGTTACAACAACTGAAAGTCAAATGCTCTTGGCATTCCCAATTATAAAAGAGCTACTTGCCAGGCCTAGATCAACCCAAGCAGTCGAAACTGATATTTAGTGGCCATGAATTACTTACTGCGCTATTTGCACCAGGTGATCCCAAACTAAGCATAGACATTCAGTGTTCTTCACAGTAATGGCCATCGTATATCTATAGGTGACGTCTCCATAGGAATAATAGTGCACACTTCTTGAATTTTCTTGGATGCTTCCTATTGCACCCAGGGTGAGCAGCACCAGAGGTGGACTGGGTAAGTGGCTGCCAAACACATCATGTAGGTTTAGAGGAGTTGAACTTGCTTGCTTTGACACAGACTTGCTCACTTTAAAGACTTGTACTATAGTGTTCTAATATTGTGTAGTGTGCACAAGTCATATTTCTCAAAACCTTAGTAAGTATGTTGACCAGGGGCGTAACTATTGGGGATGCATGGAATGCAGTTGCACCCGGGCCCCTGAACCTTAAGGGGCTCATAAAGCAACTTTTCTCCATATATGGAGCCCAGTACTATGCATAAAGCATTATAGTTGGGCGCCCAGGTACAGATTTTGCATGGGGGCCCAGGAGCCTTAAGTTAGGCCTCTGATGTTGACTACCTACTCTACTTTCCCACCTCGCATATTTGACAAGTGTATCAAAAACATGGAAGGAGAAGAGATTTTTGGTGGTAATCCCTTCTTAATTTGGTTGTCCATATATCATGTTTAGTCCAATAATGCTGATTTTTTTTCCTGTTAATAGAACCAATATACATTCATCTGGTAGGAATTCTTTTGATGTTTGTTGGCTTCTACTGAACTGATGGCATTAAAGAAGGCTAAAACCTCCACTATCCGTTACCATGGGGATTTAAGGCAAGTGGCTATCGGTGACATGCCAGGGGCATGTAATGCCTTTGTCATTTCTCTTGTTGTTCAGAGTACGCACTTCACAGAAGAGAAAATTTAGACAATGAGTTGGCTCCCCATTGCCTCATGACCTCATTGACTCCTTTATACAAGTCTAAGCTTGTAGAAATTTTATGTTTGGGATTTATGGCTTAACAACGAAGCTTACCGGATGACACCTAGCAACTAAATCAAATAGGAACTCTTGAGTGCTTAAAAAAATTCTGAATATATTGGCATGGCTAAGATCAAATTTCCAATTTGTTTGATCGGGGGTCTTGACATAGTTATCATCTACTAAACCTTTTAAAGGAAAGTGTTGGTGTAGAGTATGTTGCTTCTTGTGCATTTTTTCAGTGTTGCAGTATGGCTTCTACATTATAGCAAGAAGCGGTTGGTTGTGGTCTTCCCCACGTTGCTGACAGCTTGAATCCCATCATGCTCTTAAAATGAGAGATGGTATTTTCATGTGAGGTGCAAGGACTTTGACAGAGATCCTAAGAGCCCTGCTTCCCCCACCCTCGTAGTGTGACATATACAACTCAATGGAAAAGCACTCCATCCCTGTGTAGGAGGGGGAAGCAGGACTTGAAGGCACTCGAGAGTCCTTGACCTCAACATCTACCCCATCCTATGCTGCACTCAGGCCTTATGCACAGACTTTGAATGTTGGAATGCAGAATAATTGTACTTCGATATCAGGGCACTCTAAACAAAATGTTTGGCGCTCAATAGTTGCATGTTATGGCACATACCATAATCTGCAACTTTTTGTTTTTCTACACCAGCCTCTGCCACTTTTCTAAATGGATTTGACTAGGCAAAAGAAAGCGTAGCCATGCACAACCCATCAGATTTATTATAATTTATACCAAACTGGGGTAAATTATAGCTGCCACCTTTGCCAACTTGCAGCTGGTGCAGATTTGGCACTTGAGTGGCCCCAACAGTTGCATCACATGTATTAAGAGGCTTTTGCTCCTCAATACATTTGGTACACTCCATGGCAGCACCAGTTTTACGTAAAGGTTTCTTTGTACCTTTTACTTAAAACTGCATCTAAAGTACCGGAGAAAGTTAATATGCCCTATGGTGTGCTGCCATTTGGCTCTGTAGAAAGGCATGAGGCCTAAGGAACATTAAAGCAAATTTTTGGTCCTTTGTATGAAATTTAGATAAGGGAGTAAGAGTTGTGTTACTTGGTGCCATCCTTCCTTCCTGTTCTGCCATCTATCTGCTTATTCTTGGGGCTCCTTCATTCTTCCAAGACGACCTTGGCGATTCTTAGACTACCTGTGAACCACCAGCACTCAATGTGCATCAGGTAGTCTAAGACATTACATGGTGCTCTGATTGGCCAATGCTGCTCAGTGTTGTCCAATCAGAGAGCAGAACGCTGTAACTGACTACTAATACACTGTAGGCATTGAATCATAACCGAATCACAGTGGCCAGCTTGGAACACTGCAAAGGAGCCATAGGAAGAAATGGATTGGCAAACGTATGGCGAGCTGACATTTATAGCCTACGTATCTGGGCAATAAAATATTACATTCTCGTTATTGCATCCCATATCCCTTTCTAATATATCGGGCTCTGTTTACAGGATCCAGTTTCTAATTTTATTAGTCGCTTATTAAATGAAAGAAATGAAATACTTTAAATATTACAATAATATTAAATTTCTCAATTATATTTCACATTAGCTTTATCAAAACGGCGGCGTGATTCTAATGCAATATATTTTACTTGTCATTTCTTTATATAAGGCACAAAGCTTTGAAATAATTCTCTAAATGAATACCATAATTAGTTTTTCCCTTTGGATCTCTCCTGATGTAGTAATTTGGAGCGCAGCTCCCCAATTAACCCCTTCTTTTCCCGCCTTTGCATGTGCCACTAAAATTTAACAGTATTGTCAGTCTTTTGCCTCTGAAATAATTATAGTCCCTTTTCTTAACCTTTTAATTAGAAATTTAATCCGTCGTAAAGATTTGCTTTGCGTTCTCCGTTTATTACCATCGCATTTGATGTCCCATTCTGCATATTTTAGTGATTAGTAGAACACCACTTAGGCTTTGTTAAAACATGCATCAGTAGCTCAATTTGGATCCTCCGATGCAGATATGGCTCAAAATCCCAAAGAACATGGAGCAGTATGCTGTGCTTTTTAATTTTATTTATTTTTTTTTTTTTTGCCAAATGCTGGGTGGCATAATGGAAAACAGACAGACCCCATAACACTTCATGAAGTGCCTTTGGGCGTGGTTTCTGCTCATCATTTGTTTAATCCGGAACATCATTTTCGTTGTTTGGCTCCTGTGGAGTTGCTGAATAAGAAAACTGTTAGTGCAAATATAAGAGGTCTAAGGATGCTTGTACCGGCTGCAATCCTCCTGTAAACTCATGTAGGTCAGCGTTAATTCCCTACTTGGACTTGTCAATCCAAGCAATAAGTACAAGTGCTACCGCAGATCATCCGCAGACTGCAGAGACGCCATAAATGTGCAAAACTGGGAGCACTTGGGTTTCCTGCACCCAACAGATGCATTTTCCTTTATTAAATTTGCCCCAGTGTTTCGGCTATTTACAAGATCCATAAAAGTTTGTGGCCCCACTGTACTCCTGTGTACCTCAAATTTTATATAGAGGTTTATGTAATTTGTAGAGATGAGCGAGCACGCTCGGTAAGGTCAGTTACTCGAGGCTCGCTCGAGTAACTGCCTTCTCCTCCAAGCGTGCTCGGAGGAGAGCGGATGGGAGTGGGGGGGGGGCAGTGAGAGGGATCATTCTCTCCCCCCGCTACCCTCCGCCACCCCCCCCCCCCCTTCCCGAACATGCTTGGAGGGGAAGGCAGTTACTCGAGATGAGCGAGGCTCGCTCGAGTAGCTGACTTTACCGAGCGTGCTCGCTCATCTCTAGTAATTTGACAACTAGTTATGATGCTACACAGCGAACGTTGCAATCTACCATAATCATGTGGTTGCAGTTTCATGAAATGCTTGCATTGTGTTGTGTCAAAGTCCAATGTTTGCAGCATTCATATGTAACGGGGGCTTTGTCGTTGTCCCGGGTCCATGGAGCCGTCCTCATCTTGGAATCTGTGATTCCTGCATGGGAAAGAGCCTTGCTCTCCTTCCAAACACAGTGCATCAGATTCCACCCCCGGGACATCAGGGCCCTGTCTGTCTTCTAGTAGCTTGTGGCTTTAATCTTCCCCAGCATGGAGACCGGCCACGCTCATGGCTCATGCCATTTTCAGTCTCTTAAAATGGCCCTTGGCCACTCTTGCTGCTCTCCTTTCCAGTGGACTCGTCACTTTATATGGTCTCTGCAGTGCTGCACTCGCTGCTGCTGCTTTCTGCCTTTAACGGCATCATTTACTCTTGTGATGCAGCTTATTTTCCTTTTATATGGAGCTGGCAGCACCTACAATGTTTGGGCCAGGTGTAACAGTCTTACGACACTCCTGACCCACGTCATAGGCCTCTCCAAGACTACGCCAGAAGCCTGCTGCACACTGAGGGGCAATCACCCCGAAACTACTGTACATGCATGCTCTTCCTGCTTGATTTTCTATTCCCAATCATTAAGACTTGTTATAAAGTCACTTCAAGGAATGCTGCCATCCAATAGGTTGCTCTGCAAGGTATTTTTTCATCTTCCTTATTTGCATAAATCACCCAGAGGCGCTAGCATGGCTTTATAGGTCTCCTTACTCACCTTTAGGTGTCCCCACACCCCGTTTGAGTGCTCTCCTTGGGGAGAGACTATATCATTCCCCGACCCACTGTCTCCACACACTTTTTGGGTGCTCTCCTTAAGGAGACATGACACCCCTCCTGACCCAAGTCTTTCAAGCAGTGACATGCTAGCCACAATACTGTTGTCATGGGGTCTGTGCCTTCTTTGCTGTGGCCCCCGCAACTATACTAGTAGGGGAGCTGTGGCTTAATCCCAGCCCTCACAGGTCATCCTCTTTCTCTGTCCCTTTCTCGTCCGTATCACTAGCCGGATCTGATGGGTCTTTGCGGTAGCTGTTGGGCAGCTTTTCACAGTGGGTGAGTCACTAGTGTAAATGGGGAGCAGGGTACCAATCTCCCCTCTTGCACATAGGAGGTCAGCGCCGGTTAAGCTAGTTGGATGCTCTTTTATAAAGCTCAACATGAGTAGTGTTTACCAAACTTACTCTAATTCTACTAACTTTTTGACTATACTAATTGTAACATGTGGCTACCTGACTGGGCTTTTGGAAGATAGACTGTTAATCATCTGTTATGGCTGGAATAAGCTACTGCATGGAAAATGTCAGATTACCTTATCCCGATGCAGAGCCCTTCCCTTTCTAGTGACTGTCTATGATGATTATATGCCCTAACAGGGTGTATTGATAGGGGTTGTCCATTTGGTGTCCAAGGTGTACTGTAAGCGAACTGAAGCAAGGGAGCATGGAGAGGTTTCTTACTTGGGGGACTAGACTTTTTTGATATATTGCTCTAGGTCATCTGAATCTGCATAGAAGAAAGGATGTGACAATGGCTTGTTGCAAATTTAAATCCCATTTTTTACAACCACTAATATACAGAATATTTTGCCTGTGTGCACACAGTGTTACTGTTCCTGGTGAAAGGATGGTTCCCTATGCAGGGGTAAAGTCCATATTAAAGACCAACCCTCCAACAGTCCACCATGTATGATGAACTGCATGTACTTGCCTAGATACGGTTTTGATTTTTTTTCTCTTCCATGCTCTAGGTCTACTTACAATGCTGCCTCGAAACCACACATTCAACAGTCATCCTGTTCATTATCTTGGTCAATTTAGTCCATCAGCAACTGGTGCATTCATAATTTCCACTCTCATTACAACATAAAGCCTAATCAGGGATGCAGTGTATCTTCTGTCCCTGTTTTGGCACTTAAGTCGATTTTCCTTTTACCTCTCAGCATCTCTCCATCTTTCTCATCTATTGTGTAATTGCTATTGTTTTATTTGCGACACGTTTGATTTTATTGAATGGTCTTCTATTCCACGGGGATCTCGTGGAATTAAATTCATAATTAATTGACCTGTATGACACTTTTCATACCTCTACCGTGAAAGGAGAAAATCTCTTGGTGACCTGGTGACACTCGCCCCTGGGAATGTTAGTGGAGGAATGATTATCCGAGATATACAGGTCACACACCAGTGATCCCATAGTCTGGCTGCTTGTGGAGGTATATATATAGCAACAAGAGCATTTATTCTTGCTTGCAGTCATAGTCTTCACACATGTCACTTACACTTCCATTCCCCAAGGCTCCGGCCCCTTGGAGGGAATCTAACAACCAGTGAAGATTACCAGCAGTCGGCACTGGATCTTGTGCAGGTGGGACTCATCTATTCATATGAATGAAAATGATTTAGGACAGTATTGCATTCTTATGACAAACGGGCAAAGTTGTAAAGGATATTGGCTACTTCAGTGGCTGTCTGGTAGGTGTAGACTTGGGAGAAGCCTAAAACGTCAGTCTTCATAGTTCCTTTCTTGCCTATTTTGGAACCATTTTGGCGTTCTTGGAGGTCAAAGAAATTGACCAGACTTTTTTTGTGCAGGTATTGCCCAAAATCACCAGACTTAATTTTGTATTTATAAAGCTAGCCATACAGGTAATACCCAATGAGTACATGTTGCTTTTTCAGCATTTATTACCCTTGATGATGTTTGGCTTAGGAGAACATGTTAAGACTACATACAAAAATGTCAACCAGGGTTCAGTCCTGGTAGAGAATCTTCTGGTGTAAATAGACCTTGAGACTCGCCATACAGGTTCGATAGCTGTTGACCAAATGCTTCTTCAGTCAACAGCAATCTCACCCAGCTACCCCTCCATACAAATGCATACTCAGCTTGGCCAAGTGTCCATGGTATGTGTTCTGAATGGATCAGCTAATTTGAACTCAAACTACATGATACTTGTGTCCCCTGAAACATGCCATCAATGGAGAGCTAGGAAACCCCTAAACACTTTAGCTGGTTGTAAAGCTTTAGTTTTTGTTTTTTCTTCTTCTAAAAACTCTGCTTCATAAGAGAGGATGAGCGTCTGTTAGAATTTGCTGTAGAAAAAAATGACTGATCTCGATTTTCCAGGAGAGCGTATATGGTATCTGAAGGTTGTCTGCTAGTCCCCCGTGACATGTGATTGGTTCATCCCACTGTTATCAGGACTTAGGGTTTGGACTTCATGAACAACTTTGTCGTTGAAGCATTTTCCATTATTTTCTATGGGATCAATCAACAGAAGGGATTTGTCATTCTCCAGTCTGCTTTGCTCATCTTCGCTGTCAGTACATTGACTTGTCCCATACAGCAGTTAGAGTGTAACTGTCATTCCAATTTTTTTTTCGTAATGTAAGGTGTACGCGGTTTAAAGGCTTCGTACAACATATTTTATTACTTGATTCAAGCTGCTTTTAATAGAAAATGTCTGATGTGCTGCCCTTATCCCTATTCAGCTCTGCAGCTGAAGACCCGTTGCTAGGGAAAACCGACTGCAAAGCTAAATGTGGCAAAAGACTATAGGGACGGCTCATCTCTTGTGCCTATTGCCATTAAGAGTAAACCAGATATGGGTCTGTCATAAAAACTGATTGTTCTCAGTAAGAGAAACCAAATAATCTTATAGATATAATACCTTTTAATGGCTAACAAAAAGACATGATGTTATAGCGAGCTTTCAGGCCTACTTGGGGTTCTTTCTCAGGCTTAAAGGGGTATTCCAGTGAAATACTATTGATGACCTATCCTCAGGATAGGTCATCAATAGAGATGAGCGAGCATACTCGCTAAGGGCAATTACTCGATCGAGCATTGCCCTTAGCGAGTACCTGCCCGCTTGGAAGAAAAGATTCGGCTGCCGGCGGTGGGCGGGGAGTGAGGCGGAAGGGAGGGGAGATCTCTCTCTCCCTCTCTCCCCCCCACTCCACCCTGCTCACTGCCGCAACTCACCTCTCACCCGTGCCGGCAGCCGAACCTTTTCTTCCGAGCGGGCCGGTACTCGCTAAGGACAATGCTCGATCGAGTAATTATCCTTAGCGAGTATGCTCGCTCATCTCTAGTCATCAACAGTTGATTGGCTAGGGTCCATCGCTTGGAGCCCTGACTGATCAGCTAAGCGGGCACATACTGCCAGCACCACAAATACACAAAGGTCAGAGCGGAAGCCTCCACACCGACCTCTGTGTAGTGGCCGGTGCTTGTAACTGCAGGCACAGCTCCCATTGATTTAAATGAGCACTGTGCTTGCAGGTACAAGCACCGGCCACTACATAGGAGGTTGACGCGGAGACTTCCGCACCGACCTCTGTGTATTTGCGGGTCTTCAGCTCCGAACTGAATAGGGATAAGCACATCAACAGACATTCCCTATTAAAAGGAGCTTGCATCAAGTAATAAAATATATTCCAAAAAGTCTTTACATCGCCTATACCTTGCATTAGAAAAAAAATTGAAATGACCGTTCTACTTTAAGTTGACAACCTTACGTGCAGTCTCAGATACAACCTAACAATATCTGTATAGCGCTAGTCTAAGACTTACAAGATGGCCGTGCCTTTTAGTAAAAGGTTTGGTTGAAAACTCATTGACTTGAATTGACCTTTTTATAGTTGTGAATTTGGGAACATTATCGCTCGGCAGCAGGTTGAAGATTCTGCCATGATTGAATTGGTAGAATGTACCTTTCGCACATATCTTGTATGCCACGTCCGTAATTGAATCTGTATGTGTATCTTGTGTCCAGCACTAAAAATTGCTCTGTAAAGCAGAAACGGTTCTTGTGCCTTCCTGTAGTAAACTGCCTACATTTAATTTCTTCATTCACCTACATGGGAAAGACTAGACTGTAAGCTCTACAGGTCAGGAACTTGTATGCCTACTGTAGTCTTGAGTAAGAAAAAAAATAAGGATGTGAATTAAACATCTTGACAGGTGATGTTGGCACAATTGTAATTGTAGGGTAGTACAATATGGGGCATCTTGGCACACCTCTTTCTGCATTTTTTCCCTCTCATTACCCATCCCTGACTCAGTCTCCGAGGGACTCGGCTCCTAGACTGCAAGTAAAGCTGTTTACATAAGAAAGAGAGATTCCTTTCTGGGTCACAGGATTCCATTAAATCCATGTCAGTGGCTGTGGCGGAGTCTGTTAGCATGTGTGAGATTGAGCCTCCTGTTTTATAGAAGTCGGAATCAAATGGGAAAGCTACCATTGTCAAGGTGGCAATCTCAAGGATACAGAATCGTTTTACGGTGTCTCTTTATTTAGAAAAATGGGGATTAAAAATGCCCATTTTATTATCTCCCGTAGACGGAGACTGTCATTCCACACTGAGTAAGGGAATTAAAATGTACTAATCATGCACATAAACTAAATGCTTCTATTTTATAGTGTAAGAAAATAGTCACTGGAATGCATTTTAACATTCCGTTTCCATGAAGTCACTAGTTTCGCTATGCTTGACTATATATCTTGTGTAACCTGATAGACTTGCTTTCTTGGTTCTTATTGGAATTCCTTTTACTCACGCTGGAGTCATTCATTCAGTATGTGTACAATGATGATTTCTATGCATGTTATATCATAGCATGAATGTCTTCCGTTAGGGTTTTTGATCAGGTTTTTCTTAATTGGCGTTGACTGTTCTGCCTTTACACAAACAAAACTGGTATTCATCTAAATGGGTCTAATATTCTGCAGCAAGTCATCTTTTTATAGCCTGGTTTTCCATGAATTGAATGGAATAGAATATCAATAACATCCTCGGGATAGATAATCATATGGATTGGTGGGAGTCTGCTGCCCAGGACCCCCACCGGCCTCTTAGGCCAGTGGCGTCCTTTTCATTCATCATATTGCCTTTCAATAGTTTAGTCCCATTAAGGGAATGGTATTGAGCGGCTATGCCAAGCACAACCACAATGAAGTGTATGGCGCTGTGCCTGATATGTAGTAAAGAGGCCTCTGTGCTTGCCCAGTCTCCGTGGCCTCTTTGAACAACTGATCAGTGGGGATCCTGGGCAGAAGACCAATTTGGATACCGTTGACCTATTCTAGAACTGCCATCCTAGTATAGGTTGTCAATATCCAATTTCTGGAGGGGTATTTTGGGACTTATTAATTAACTTTCGTTAGTACCGGTCATTAATATCAGATTAGTTGGGTCTGGCACCTCCCCCCCCCCCACCCGCACCACCTGTCAAGTGTTTCCTGGAGCTGCTGTGCACCTGTGAGAGCTACCACAGCTCCATTCTTTGTGCAGTGGCCAGGAATGGTACTTCAAGACAACTTTCATTAGGACCGAGTTTACGGTACCATCGGGCCACCGCACAACATACTAAGCTGTGCTAATAGCTGAGGTGGGCATGCTTGCCAGAAAAAGCAGAAGTTCTGGAATACCCCTTTCGATAGTAAGATTCTAGACCTCTTCAGCTGCCACTAGAGGGAGTTTAGGCGTTTTCTGCGTACTGTTTAATACATTTTACTCTATAGTAAAACATTATGCGGTAAGCTACTAAATTGCACCTAGTGGTGACGGCAAGCCGCCAGAGTTTTACGCATGGGGTTTGGCGCAATGCATCAGAAAAGGATCTCTCACCACTGTAGACTATTTTGGTTTTTTTCATGTTTGATCAAGAGCTCAGTAGGAACTGATCCAATTATTTTTCATAGGGCAGTCGTAACCTTAAGATCCTACATTTGAAGAATCAAGGATATAGCGCACTGTGTATTTTCACGAACCTTACCATTTGTATATCTGCCTTTCATGAGTCGTATTAACGAGCCATTATTCTGCTTTTCCAATATAGACTTCGGAATATAGCAGAGTCCATAATTCTGATTTGTAATCTCATTTGTAATTGCAGTTGTGTTTCTCGGGCACAGAAATGGTTCTGCACATCAGATAAGTCCCTCGCTTTCCTCCGTACTGCTCAGTGTAGCAGTACGTTGCAGGTCCCTGTGGCAGGGAATGGATTTAAAGTGTGGTTTCACATACTTGGTCCAATAAATCTCTCTGAACAAATTGCCCTGACTTTGCCATTTTCATCCTGATCACATACTTTATCATCAAAGCCCCCAGGAGCCCTCAAATAAAAATTGATGCACATAGTCACTTATGAGTGAATTTTCTAGCAACTGCATAATATCTCAGCCCTGATCACGACAACTTCGCAGATGATTAACAAAGCAGCGTGTAATGAAGAAAACATAGCGGGTTTTTCTGTTCCTCACACTACTCTTTTATGACTGATACTGATAATGACATTGACAAATGGAAATTCATCTATCTCCTCCTGGAGGAAAATCTGATAGATACAATTTTAAATCTACTGGTTACTCGCTCATGTCTTGCTTCTCAATAAACTCTAGCGTTTCTCCAGTCCATTTGCGGATACAAATTCAATATTTTGTAGACAAATACATTGTGTCTATGAAATACATCAATCGTAGGATTTTCTTCGTTCATGCGCTTAGTACTGTGTTAAGACTAAGTTGACCCAGTTGGACCCTTGGTGTTGTCTGCTTCTTTGAATATATATCAATCCAGGCTCTCCTTCCGACCAGTGAAGGACCCAGTGAGGCCCGCATGTCCTTGATCCTTAAAATGTAGCTACAGAATATATTTTTCAATAGCAGCATTGTCTTTCTCTTATTGACCTGATCTAGAAAAGATCCAGAGAAACCGGTCTAAACCTTTATGTAGACGATAAATGTATAATTTGATAATTTTGAAAACTTCATGGCCCCGGATTTCTGAGGGTCTCAATAGTATTAGCCAGTGGTGGATTAACCACTTTAGTGGCACGCCCGGAAAATCTCCAGGGCTTGCTGCACTGACCATGCAGTTAAACCAAGGAAGATTTCCGTGGACAGCTCTAGTGCTGAAATGTGCAGAGCACTGTGCTGTCATCTGAAATCTTCCGGGGTTTTTACTACATACTAAGCGGAGCAAGCCCCGGAGATTTCCCTGCCATAATATGGTAATAATAAAACCTGCCACTGAAGGGGTTAAGAGGATCATGGGCTTGGGGCTGTTCACACCACTTTGGCCCCTTCTTACACACAATGCCTCTTCCACCTCGGTAGAATATTCCCTGGTAAAATCTTAAATGCGCAATCACGCTAATAACCATTTGGTGTAGACCTGCAGCAGATTTAACCCCTTGAACTGCGCGAATTGGTACCATAACCAAATAGTGTGGAATTTGCTGCTGATTAGTGTGTTGAGGAACATCCGCAGCATATCCACTAAATGTGTTTTGTCTGGGCCCATTAAGATTTTTTTGTTCAGCTTTGCACACACTCCACATCCTCATGCTGCAAGCCTTAACTTTTCAGTATTCCCTCATCTAGTCTCACCTAATAAGTGACCACCTCTGTGCCCCAATTGGTTATAGGACGCACTCTGTGCTTTAATTAGTTAAGACACCTTAATACAAATTACCCTAATGATGATCAGGGGTATTAGAGTTAATTCTATTTACAAGAGTGCCCAGGGGATGCAAATAAACCCTATTTTATGGGCTCCCGCTGTTCGTTAATATTTCCTGGGCTGGTGGTTTACTGACCTGATAGTATCTCCACGCATGCAAGAAAATACGAAGAAGTGATCAATGGAACATATTGTCATGGTTCTTCAGTTGGCAGCCCTATTAACTGTTGTCTGACTTGTTCATTTTCAAAAATCCACATGTTAAGGTGGTAATCATGGGTTATGGTCCACATCAACAGCTCAATTTTTCATTTATCCACCACTGGTAGATTTTCTCTAGGAGAACCTGTTAAAGGGGTTTTCCCACTTCTTCTAGCTGTTTTTTGTTGCAGAAAGCATACAGCTCTGTACATTGTGCAGTGGCCCAGGTTGGTACTGCAGTCTGAGTCTCATTCACTTCAATAGGACTCAGCCTGCAGTGCTAACTTGGGCCACTGCACAACGTATGGAGCTGTATGCTTCCTGCAGCAAAACAGCTAGAAGTGGTACAACCCCTTTTTAAGGAACTTTTTTTTTTATATTCGTGCTTTTGCATATGCCTAATGTTTTACAAGTTGCACATATAGTTGTTTCCAGGGTTCACAAAGCTTTCACAGGAGCTGACAATAGTGAAAGTGACTCTATTATTTTTACATATCAATGCCGGGGATCTCTCTAAAAACTTTGGTCAAAAGTCCAGTTATTAGGAATGTGTGAGAACTTGTGCTCTTTTGTTAATGGATGACAAAACCAAAATGACCAATGTTTAACGAGTGATTGACCCGTAACTCAGGATCACTGAACTGGAGAAAGTAATTTCCCATCACGCAATACTATCTCAGTGTGGGCTTCACCTAAAGTGACTTTGTAGGCTACCATTCCGAGATCTAGTTTGACTCTTCTGTTGGTCTACTGTAGAACCATGCCGTAACTTAGTTCCATACTTTGTATTACTGCTGTTTAGGTACTCTTGGGGGAAATTGGATTATACACAGTTAATCAAACTTTATTTCCCCTTTTTCCCCCCTGTTTTAACCTTTTTGTGATAAATGCCTGCATCTGACATAATGTATCAATCCACCGATCGCCATGCAACGTCAACCTTTGTAATCTAATTTTTGCCCAATGTGGTGGAAGTAAACTGATTAGTAAATATAGACTATCAAAGTGAAAAGCCGAGTTGCTTAGAAAGAAACAAATTAATATAGTTAATATAATTTTGCATTCCGCAGCTGCATCTCGGAGAGGAGTTTACAGTAAGTATAGAAAATATTCCTTCAATGTTCCACCTCAATGAACAGAGTTAATTTACTTGTGGATTCACCTCTTTGCAGGCTTACTTATATTAATCCAAATGTGCTACTTGAAAAATAGCTGCACATAAATCTTGTCATCGGAAAAGATGCAGCATTTTGGACATTCTTTTAATCAAAGGGAAATATTTTCGAAAGGCATATTTTGCAAAGATATATTGTGTCTGTGAAATATTATGGACTGGTGATTTGCCGATGGAAATTGCATTTTCAGTGTCCCAACATAAGTTATATCCTAATGGTTCCCTGCTTGTACATATGAGGGATATCACAAGTGTGTGTCTCCCTTAGTCTGGAAACTGTTATCAGGTTAATTATATTTAGGATAACATTTTGTTGAGCCTTGTGTGGTGCAGAGTGTTGGAGCAGCCGAAATGCAGTCCTAAGTTCTTGCTCACGACCTGAAGGTTGTGGGTTCAATCCTGCACGGTTCAGGTAGCCGACTCGAGGTTGACTCAGCCTTCCATCCTTCTGAGGTCGGTAAAATTTAGTACCCAGCTTGGTGGGGGGTAAAAGATGACTGGGGAAGGCATGGCAAAGCACCCCACAAAAAGTCTGCCAAGAAAATGTCATGTTGGGACGTCACCCTAGGAGTCGGTCATGACTCTGCTTGCACCAGGGGACTGTACCTTACCCAGTACTTTGAGATTTCCCTGGATTTTGAGATCCCCCTTTAGTAATGTTATATGGTGCTCATTCAGAGTAGAGTTCCAAATGACCACCTTGAGTTCTGACTCATTGAGGTGTCCTAGATTGGGCCCTAATTTCTAATGTCCAGATGTCCTAAAAAGATATTAAGAAGAGATTACCTTTTTTCTCAATGAGTATTCAATTGTAAACCTATACACAACAGGACCAAAATAATCATTACACAGGTTGTCCCACCAGAAAAACTACTTTCCGAATGTCTTACTAGGGCATGTAGACATTATAGACAGCATCTGTCCAAATCGGATCCTCCATCTAGTAGCCAAGAGTAAAAAGCCACTCTGAGTGTGGCTCTTGCTTTGGCACACTTGACCCATCCTTTCATTTCTAAAATGACCTGCATGTATGGTCACCCAAAGCCTTCCAGTAGTATCAGCCTGTTGATGGCATTTTCAGATAGGGATCCTGTGGTGGTCAACTGTTTGTCATCTAATCTTCAATTGAAAAATAGATTGATTTGATGAGAGGTCCCATTAAATTCATGAAGCACCGGGATATAACATACTGTGTGTCAAAATAGACTATTTTTGGGAGGGGGGTTTTAATGGTTTTGGAAGAATTTTTCAAAACTGCATGTGTGTTGCTATGGCACTCCTTAGAAGTATTTCTTTGCCTGCATTCGTCAGGTGAATTAATACAGTTTCATCTGCCATAGATACAGTAACATGAAGAACTTTGGGCCGGTTTCCTGTCTCTAGTGCTGAGCAATTTATCTTATCTTCGCATTGTTAAAAAAGGCAATTTCCTTAAATAGTGGTTTCCTTGAGGCGGTATACTGTTGTACTGTTCCTCCTGGGTTGTCTGCCTTGATCTTGTTTTTCTTGCTCACATCCAATCTTGTCAGGGGTCCTCGGAGAGTTTTGAAATAAATTTGAAAATTGTTACTCCATAGATCCTCTACAAGAACTCTTTAAGCTTGAAGAGAATCTCTCTAGGAAATTCAAGACCATGCATCTCTAAAGAGAATCCTTACACTCATACCCTACTCATTAAATATTTTTGTGAAATCCATCTAAATTGCCTGGGGGTGGAAAGGGGGGTAAACGAATACTAAAGTGATATGAAGTTGTTCTTATGCTCTTAGCATCTTCTAGAAAGAGCGTTTACATAACATATGTTGACATCTCATATCTGTCAATCCGCCTCCAATAGTTTAAATGCAATTAGATTGATCCAGTCATGTTAATCCCTGTCTGGTCGAGTGATTGATTTTAATCAATGGAGTTGAGTAGCTTTTATAAATTGCCAATTCTGAAAGTCATGTGAAGTCTAGTTTTGTAAGATGGTGGTGAGTATTAAAGCTTTAGTTGTGCATGGTAGGACTAAAAGTGGGAGCAAAGGGTTTGTGTCGCAAGATCAGCAAATGAATGGCATGTTAAATGGATATTCCCATTACAAAATTCTGTTGCCTATTTCTGGAATATGCCAAAACATTCCAATCATTCTGGGTCTGATACCCAGGAACCCCACAGATCTTGTTTGCCCCCTACCTAAAACTGCCAACCAGCTTAAATGGGGCTTACCACCCCGGCACACAGTTTTTTGAAATCAGCTCAGTAATGCATGTTGGAAAAACATAAAAGAAAGCCATACTTTCGCACTCCCCTTGAGGTCCCATTTTACCGGTGCCTGGTCTTCCACTGCTTTTTCAGCAACAGTGATGACGTAGGGACGTCTGACTGCTGCAGCTAATTACTGGCTGAAGTGCGTCAGTGATTGGCGACCATGGTTACATGTCTCTGTTGTTGGGGACATTCCTGCTACAGAAAGTGGAGTAGTGAGGGATCAGGTAGGCACATATGACTTTTTTGTTTTAATAACACTGAAACAGCTTCACAAAATTTGGGCAGGCCCGATAACGCCTCTTAATTCAATATAATGGAGTGTTCTACAGCTCCCAACAAAGGGTGACCATAATGGCCACTGGTAATGGGTCACAGGCATATCCTAAGATGTACTGGGCATTCTGGGAATTGGACCCTCACAATTAGAAAGTGATCTATCCTAGCAATTTGCCATCACTTTCTTTGGTTAGCCTTGGCTCCATTATGGGGCACAACTCCATGGAAGAATTTTAGTTCCTTTTACAGCAAAAATCATTCCATTACTTGAATCCATTTCTGCAATTGAAAAGTGTGTTGCATTTGAGACACACAGAATGCTTCAGTAATCTTGGCTTGATTGGGCAAAACATGATTTTCTAGAATCCCAATTTACGGAAATATACTTCCATTGAATACATTGCGCTAAATCACCCCCCTTTTGCGTTTTTTAGTTATAGATTTAGTTCTGGTGTCTTTAGTTGCTGAATTAGACTTGAACTTATCTATGCTACACGTGTCTCTATTGATTTTAGAGATGCGTAACCCTCTACACATGCATACACCTATTGACACTTGGTGATTTAACACCAGGTTATCAGCTCCTCGTGTCACCGGCAATCACATACTGAGACCCAGACATTCTTGTGATGACGCATTGTCTACTAACATGATTGTCCTACATTATGGTGTTTTCTGTAATAGTAATAGGGCGGTGTACCAAGGTTGTCACAAGTTTAAGCCTATTTAATGTTGCCTGTTTCAAATAGTTTCACTGATATGCTCATACCTTCTTAGTGTATATAATATGGAGGCAGAGAATGGATATCACAAGAACGATTTATGAGAAAACTCCTTTTATTGCCGATCTGATCTGTTCCAACCGATAGAGCAGATTTCTATTGGTTGTAGGCAATCCTTTTATTGCCTAAGTTGCCAAATAAGTGAGTGCCGATTATTTTCTAATGCCTAAACCAACTTGACCAGGGAAAAAAAATAGTAGGTTTTTAATTCCAGTTATTTTGACTGCTGTTCGGTTAAGTTAACCCTTTGGTGGTGAGGGAACCAGGCTCTCGTCATCCACCCTCCTCTTGCTGCTTTTTATAATCTGCCTGCTTTGCGCCGGTAATATTTGACTGCAATGGAAAAATCCTCAATGACAAGACACATATATATTTTTTTTCTTCCTCCGAACGCTGCACGTTGACCTTTTATTGGCTAACTGATGTTTATAATATCCAGGCTTGCAGAAACACTTATGTCTTGAAAGCTTTTATCTGTAAACACAAGGCAGTCAACTGGAGAAAGCGTCCGTACCATTGTGGAAGCAGGCATCTGTGAATATCCATAAACATCTGTTACTTAATACAGGTATCATCTTCGCCAGAGACAAATGGCCAATGCCCGGATGTTGTGGGCACTCGAATACAGGAACTTCAGGGGACTAGGATTTCACTATAATCTCAAAAGTGTTATTGATGTCATGCGTGTTTTCAGAATCGAAATGGAGCGCGGCGCTAGCAGCGAGGCCAGCAGAGGTTGTCAATGTGCTTTACGTGACTTTAACAGAGTGTTTGCATTTTTTTTGAGGAAGCGGTTAAGAAATATCCCCAGAGCCAGAGCGGGCGACTTATCAGCTGCTTTGGAATTTCATGTCTCTACATTTTCTGAAATGTACATATTTTCATATATTGCTATGTAAAGGGGATCGTATAATTGTTCATTCCAATAACGGAAGAGGAAATCTAAATGAAAATCTATACAGATATAGCAAAATTTAACCCAATGCCGATAACTTGTTGCAACCGTTATCTTAAGGCCTCATGTCCACGGGGAAAAGAAGAATTAAAATCCTCAGCGGATCACCCGCACGCGGATCCGTGTCCCGTAAGGATGCATTGACCACCCGCGGGTAGATAAATACCTGCGGATGGTCAATAAAAGTGAATAAAAAAATTTCTGGAGCATGAAAAAAAATGGACATGCTCCATTTAGGTGCGGGGCTCCCGCAGGGACGGCTTCTATTGAAGCCTATGGAAGCCGTCCGGATCCGCAGGAGACCCGCGCCTGAATTAAACTCACCTGCTCCGGGCAATGCAGGTCTTCCGTCCTTCACAGCAGGATCTTTTTTCTTCGGCCCGGCGGATGTGCCTGGCGCATACGCACGGCACGCAGCCGGCGTGCTGAGCACATCTGCCGGGCCGAAAAAGAAGATCCGACCGCGAAGAAGGGAAGACCTGCATCGTCCGCAGCAGGTGAGTTATTCTTATTTTATGCCTCATGTCCGCGGGGCAGGAGGGACCTGCTATGGATTCTCCATGGAGAATCCGTAGCGGGCCTGATTTTCCCCGTGGACATGAGGCCTAACGCAACAAAATCCTTTGAAAAGGTGATGAACAGGCTAGTGTGCAACAGTTTACGGTCCTTTTTAGACGAGCCGGTTTATCGTTGGCTCATGTTTATACAGGCAGATACATTACTGGCTAGTTCAAACGAGGAATCGGTCAGTCTTTTACTTTCGCTGTATAAGTGAATGAGTGACTGAATGATCGCTGTTTAACCTGAACGAGAAGTAAACGAGCCAATGATCATGATTTTTGTTCTTGCTTCTCGTTTAGGCCGATTATCGTTTACTTTCCTTCATTATCTTTCAAAAAATAGTTCCATTTAAAAGCACTTTAAATTAATAATTTAAGTGTCAAATTAAACTGTACTAAATCAGTGTAGTACTTCTATCCTAATTACACTTTGTTCACATTTGCATTGTAGCTACTATTTCTAACCATATGACCAATACCAATGACCATCAACAGAATTCATTGACTTACAATGATTGTCCATCATGATAGGAAGAACGGCACGGCTATTTCTTCTATTAAATCTGACTGAGTTTTGAGGTGGAAGTCCTTTAAGTAAATAGATACGTGTTTAAGACCAGATCAAGGTCATTGGTGGCCCCTTCGGAAACAATGCTTGCAGAGCCTGCTTTCTTTTTCTTGTTGTTTTCATACAGTGCCATAGTAATGGTTTCATATAGTGCTTGAATGGGTTGTGTAATGTTTTCACTTCACCCCCTCTCCGCAGGGGGGATTAGTGTCTGATCACTAGGGGTTGAAATACTGAGACTCCTGCAAAGATCATGAGAATGAGGGTCCTGTTTTTTCCTTGTATGAATGGAGCAAGGCCTGAGCTGCCACTCTATTGATCTCTACAGGACCGCCACAGATGGCCGTGTTCAGTGCTAGTCTATCTCTGCCATTCCCATACAGATCAATGGAGCCGCAGTGCACATGCAGAAGTTCTGCTTCATTCAGATGGAGCAACACAGGAGCCTCATTCTTGTGATCCATGGGAATCGAGCTGCCTGGACCCCACCCATTACACACTTCTTACCAATCCATGGGATAGAGGATAAGCCGAAAACTTGGCACAACCTCAAACGCACCCCTAATTGACAAGGTTACCATAGTCCATTTTCACTTTAATGAATGTTTAAAAGAATGGGCCAGACTAAATAAGTTCAAGTCCACACTGGGCTTATCTAGAAGACATTCAATACTAAAATTACTCATTTGTATATTTCATACTTGAGTTCTTGTTTTCGCTTACTCCCTATGCATCTTAATGAACTCTAAGTTGTAACGGAATCATCCCTTTGTCTTCCCTAGTTACCTCATCGTCGCGTGACGTTTTCCACATCCAATCAGGCACCTGACATCCAGGATCCTTCTCAGCACAGCTACTATGACAGCGGCCTAGAGGAGTCGGAGACTCCAAGCAGCAAGTCATCTTCTGGACCAAGGATAGGGCCTTTGGCTCTCCCAGAAGACCACTATGAGCGAACCACCCCTGATGGTAGCATCGGTGAGATGGAACATCCTGAAACTGGTAAGAGAACAATTCACAAGGAAGATCCAAGTCATATCGTTTAGTGTTGCCCCATCACCAGACATCATGCTTTCTGGCAGTGTTTGTTACGTCTTTCCACATTTGTAGTACCAATACTTTAGGTCAAGTATATAGAAACCGTATACTACTTTTGCTGGGGGACTGAAATGAATCTTAAAAGTAATAGTTCTAAGACATTTTCATGCAGGTAGAAATGTCACTGGGCATGGGAGAGTCCACATGTGAACAATTAATCAATTTAGTCCTTTTACACTAGTATATAGTACATGGGTAGAGCCTTTTTTATCATCTAGTATTTTCAATATCCATCTATTTTTTGGGGGGGGGCTTCTGGCTTATAACCACTGTATAATTGCCAGTCTATACATGTTTGGCTTGGTCTATAAGTTAGACCTTAGATCGTTCTTGGTGTTTAAAGTCATAGTGGCTGTGTTTTTAGTTACCAGTAGAGATGAGCGAGTATACTCGCTAAGGCACATTACTCGAGCGAGTAGTGCCTTAGCCGAGTATCTTCCCGCTCGTCTCTAAAGATTCCGTTGCCAGTGTGGGTGACGGCGAATTACGGGGGGAAAAGAGACAGAGAGAGAGATCTCCCCTCCGTTCCTCCCTGCTCTCCGCCGCCGCTCCCCGCCGGCCCCCGAATCTTTAGAGACGAGCGGGGAGATACTCGGCTAAGGCACTACTCGCTCGAATAATGTGCCTTAGCGAGTATACTCGCTCATCTCTAGTTACCAGGCCTCTAGTAACGACAAGCTATGATAAGAAAATTTTCCTGGTCTTCAACCTCCCCATACGACTGATTCTAATCGACAAGGCCTGTACTTGGTTAGTGCCTTGGGTTAATCAGTGAGAAAATGCAGGCTGTCTTCAATTCATAAAATAGCGCACACATAATCTATAGAAATATAACTTATGTAATACGTATAATACCTTATCAAGATGATCTAAGCTTTCCTCCATTTATACAGTTTTTTGTTTCCCAACAAAATAATGAGTCTCTTGGTCACTATAATGGCATCTTATTGAACGAATATAGATGGCAAATGTAGTAAAAACATGGATTAGATCAGAACATTTTCTAGTAGATCAGATTATCGGGTCTGATGGATACTATTATATTCTCTTACACAGTTTGCGTTCTACAAATGTTACTGTACCTGGCTAGTAAAGTCAATGACTAAATCTAACCTATTTTCCATGCTTTACACATCTGCCATACATAGAAGCTCTCCCTAATGCAGCCTCCTCCTTCTTCCTCCATATACACACATCTAATTGATGGTAACAAATAGAGATGAGCGAGCATACTCGCTAAGGCTAACTACTCGAGCGAGTAGTGCCTTATGCGAGGACCTGCCCGCTCGTCTCTAAAGATTCAGGTGCCGGCAGGGGGCGGGGAGCGGCGAGGGAGAGTGGGGAGGAACGGAGGGGAGATCTCTGCTTCTCCCTCCCGCTCCCCCCTGCTCACCACCGCAACTCAACTGTCACCCGCTCAAGTACCTGCCCGCTCGTCTCTAAAGATTCGGCTGCCGGCGCGGGTGACAGTTGAGTTGCGGCGGTGAGCAGGGGGAAACAGGAGGGAGAGACAGAGATCTCTCCTCCGTTCCTCCCCGCTCTCCCCCTGCCGCTCCCCGCCCCCTGCCGGCACCCAAATTTTTAGAGACGAGCGGGCAGGTACTCGACTAAGGCACTACTTGCTCGAGTAGTTTGCCTTATCGAGTATGCTCGCTCATCTCTATTAACAAACCTTATTTGATGATCTCTGAAATAGAACATTCAGTCTCTACACTGTAGATCTCCATAAAATTGTGGTTTTGGAAAAATTATACCAAGGAAGTAGCGATGGACAATTTGGAGATGGTGAATTTTATAGTTAATATATGGCACGCTGTATGGTGACCTGACCCTTCTAGTATTGCCCGTGTCTTCATGGAAAATGTATCCAGAGTAGCTGCACTGGCTGTTTTTTCCAAAATGCAGTATAACTAATAGGCACAAACTTCAAACCGCGATTTTATAGAAAATGCTGCGGATGGAAAAACAAGGATTCCAATTATCCGCGACCCCTTATAAGTGGGTGTTAGCATTTGTATTCCCCTGTATTCTTCAAATACTTCAGATTTTTGTGCATGGCAATGAGGGGTATGTAGCGAAGTCGTGTTAGGTTTCTTGTTGTCTGGTCTCTTTTCTAGATTTACGCATTAGCAATGAATGTCAATTTGTAGAGTTGAACAAAATCTTAATAGGAAATTGCAAACTTGAAGGGGTTGCCCAGGATTGGAAAAACATGGCTGCTTTCTTTCAAAACAGCACCACACTAGTGCATGGTTTGTGTCTGGCATGGACATTCAGCTCCATTGATGTGAATAGAGATTGGGCTACAAGGCTCTATGCCATCTATGGTCAGGTATGCTGGTGACTGTGGAAGGAAGCAGTCATATCTTTCTATTCCTGGACAACCTTGTCAACTATCCTTAGACATTTCATAACCTGTGAAAATTGACACATTTTTTTCTTTATTGGGCGATTCTGGCCTTGTATAAATCTGGTCATATAGCTTAGAATCATTTCCATGCCCCCCTTGATGCCCCTCCCCATTTAATTTTTTTTTAGTCTTCCTGGAGGTAGGGAATGACCAGCATCCAGACTTCTCTGGCACAACTGATTCATGTTCTTGCTTGAGAGAACCGAAGAATAGATCAGGAAAATCACATATAGCCAACTGACTTTCACTCTTGAGAGTTGATGCTCAAGAGAGTCTGGAAGTCTCCAGTTCACATTGCTGTAGTTCACTGGTTAATGACGGAAGCTTCTGCAAACAATATTATGCATTTCAAAGACTTAAAGGAACACTCCAGGAATAACTAATACTGAAATGTGTAGTGCGGGGCCTAGAGCTAGTACATAGCATCTACTTTGGTGCTCTTTGAGTCATGCCGTTTCTTTCAGGTCTCGCACTAGGCATAACATGATCAGTTTTTCCTGAAATGTTCCTTTCACACAGACCAAATAAAGCTACATAATTACTTTAAAAGGACTATAAAAATGTTTATTAAAGGGACAGATCGTTGACATGTCCGTGGATGGGTTATTGACCGTATTTACACATGGATGGATAAAGGGTTGGAATATCCTTTTTAGGTCTAAGCTTTAAGGGAAAAGGCGTGACTTGAAACTGCTTGAATCCATACAGGGCTCCAAACGATAATGCTTCATTTATGGTACTGGTCTCCTTATATGGGTAAGAGGTGCATGGGCCCTGGCGTGTCCATACCCTAATTCGTGGACACAATGAACCTTATTACACAGTGCATCGAAATCTAAGCAAGATGATCCCTTCACCGTCTTAGAAGGTTCATTAGACCCTTGAAGCAGGGCGTAACTATAGGGGGGTGTAGAGGGTATGGACACACCAGGGCCCACACCTCTCTTACCAATATAAGGAGAGCAGTACCATAAATGAAGCATTATAGTTTAGAGCCCTGTAATGATTCAAGAAGCTTCAAATTATGCCTTAGCCCTTGAAGCTTAGACCTAAAAAGGATAGGGGGTGCAGAGGGTATGCACACACCTGGGCCCACGCCTCTCTTACCCATGTAAGGAGACCAGTACCATAAATGAAGCATTATAATTTGAAGTCCTGTAATGATTCAAGCAGTTTCAAGTTACGCCTTTGTCCTGATTCTTTTGTTCTATCCATAGAATATATAGACGAGGGGGTTGGGGTGGGGGGAGGAGATGTTTGTATAAAGCCAAGTTATTTCACAGCGCTTTCAGGTAATGTATTACCCTTACAGCAAGCTGGGTCTTCAGAAGGATAGAAGGCTGAGTCAACCTTGAGCCAGTTACCTGAACCAAGCGGGGATTGAACCTACAACCTTCAGATCATGAGCGAGAGCATAGACCTGCATTCTGCTGTCTTAACACTCTGCCCCACATGAGACAGATGTGCCCTTCCTTAACTTCTGTGTAAGAAAAACTGTAGAGGTTAATGAAATTTGCAGAACAATAAGGGTGGGCACATCTTTGTGTGCAACGTTTTTTTTGTTTTCTTGAAGAGACGAGCGCTCATAGTTAATCTTATGCCTCAGGATACCATCTCACTAGCAGCCTGGATTTCAACTGGTTATTACTATAGTCTTAGTGCTCATTTAATATAAGACATGTATTACATTTGAGGGAAAAGCTCTCCATATACAGTAATACACAAACTTATCTGTCCTTAATGAGCAACATCCTTTTAAGCCGGGTCCTTTTGGACTTGCACACCCCAATTATAAATGGGAAGCATCAGGCATAACATGCAGGGGTCCATCCATAATCCTAGCTTTATACCTAAATATTAGTGGGATTTAGCCTTGAATATAGTGATTGTTATCAATGGCTTACATACATTTGCTGCAAATCTGATCAAAAAGTAGTTCTATTTATTGCCATCTGCAAATATTCTGCATCATGTTACAAGCAGGTTTAGAAACCATCCCGGTTTTAAGAATATATATTAATAATAATGTGCCTATATTGGACATTGTATGTGTTAAATCTAGTAAACGGCAAGTGCCCATTCCTACCCCTACAGTACTCAATCAATGCACCCATAATATATTATAATGTGGAAGCAGATGTGCTCTGGTGTAGTGATCAATGATACCACTTACAGTTTTAAAGTGCCATGATTAGCAAGTGGTTTCCTGGCTCCAAGCAAACTTTAGAGTGGGAGTATGCATGCATTAATACACAGCAAGTTGGTGTAAGGTGCATCATTTTGTTTGTATTAAATCTTTACATTTACCCAAAGATGCGAATGTGATGGGAAAGTCAGAAGCGGTGTTGTGTCTCCTTATGGAGAGCACCCAAAAAGTGTGTGAGGACAACTAGGGGGTGAGTGGATCAGGGGATTGTATAGTCTTCCCCTAAGGATAGCACCCAGAAGGGGTGTGGGGACGCCGAAAAGCTAAGTAAGGAGACTTATAAGGCAATGCTCCTCTGGGAAATTTATGCAAATCTGAAAGATTGAAAAAGACCTTTACAAAAAGACATTGTAATACATTTCAGCTATTGTAATAGTAACAAAGTAGGGAGAAATTGGCCATGGATGTTCTGCATTAACCTGTTTAGGACCAGCCACTGTAAATTTACGGCGGCTGGTCCTGGGCTTAGAGCACCGCCGATAGTAAAATTACGGCGGTGCTTTAAGTCTCCTGCCCTCTGCAATCAGTCAGAGGCAGGAACGGGTTATCAGCTGTTAGTGACAGCTGATAACCCGGAGCAGAGGGCAGGAGGGGTTTTTAACCCTTCCCCCATATACAGTGCTCAATGAGCACTGTATGGGGAAAGTGAAAGTAACATGTACTTTCACTACGGGAGCCTCGGGGCATCATGTGACCTCCTGGAATTCCCTCCTACTGCAGAGCTGGAGGGTCAGACTAGACCCTGGCAGCTCTGCAGGTGACTAATGTCACCACAGGGGTTGCTTTCCCCTGTAACTAGGGCTCCTATAGACGCCCCAGCTACAGGGGGAAAGTGTCAAATTAAGCAAAAAAAAATATGTGAATGTCCCCCAGAGGTCGTCATGGGGGACGCAGATAGTAGAAAGCACAATTACATACATAAGTAAAACAAAACAACAGAATAAAACAACAATACGTACATAAGAAAGAGAATAGCACAAAGCCGACGCCAACAAAAACCGTCGCCGTATGCGCCCTATAAACTAAAACTATACATATTATATATCAAAACATCCGAAACAAAAAGAGGAACCCGGTCCCATACTTTATTTTAGTGTAAATATAAAAATAATTTAAAAAAAAATTATAAATGTTAAAAAAAATGATTTTTTTTTTTTGCTTCTTACCCGCAATAAAACTAACAAACGGAAAAAAAAGTCAGTGAAAAAGATATAAAAAAATAGTCCTATATGTTACAGAAAAAAAAACCACAGCAAAAATAGTTTTGGTAGCTAAAGAAAAGAAAAGAGCAGTAAAACCGCCACATGGGTAAAATCCCTAAAAAGTGTCTGGTCCTTAAGGTACAAAACAGCTTGGTCCTTAAGGGGTTAAAGGACGTTTTGTCTTAATTTTTTTTTAAATTGCTTATAAACAATGAGCCACAAATTGTCCTTTTCCTATAGCTTTTATGCGATGTTAGAGAAACATGGCTGCTTACTTCCAAAACAGTACCACACTTCTCCAGTTTGTGTATACCACACAGCTCATCCCCATTCACTTTAGTGGAACCAGTCACAACCCGTGGACAGATGTGGCACCATTTATAAAAGAAATCCTCCATGTTTTCCTAACCCTTCACACATTTACTATTCCTTTGACTCGTCCAAGCTTAGGAAAATGGTGTTCAGTTACAAATCAGGTTTTACTAGAAGTGGTGAACATAATTATATGAATTAAAGTAACTGATATGTTAATTCTCGCAAATCCTATGTTGTAAAATCCATAAACAGACTGAGGTTTATACCTCGTAATAGAGGAGTCCACAAATTATACATTTTAATGGTCACTTTTTGGCTATGGGAAAGATATTTCCGTCAGGTGCTGACAGTTTTTATTAGGCATCTCTTAAAATAGCAGTGTGCATGTAATATGTAATATCTCACATCTGCATGTGGAGGTTTCCTTATGTTATCCAATTAAAATTATGGTGCCAATTAACATTCTACTTGCTTTGGTACTTGAGCTAAGAGGTTGATGTAATGATTCAAACTATCAACGTCTTGGATACCGGTCTCTTTGCTGTTGGGTAAGAAAAAAAAATGCAATAGACTGAGTAGATAGAAAACAATATAGTTATCAAAGTACACTCCCTGTGTGATGCTTGGGGCTTGATGGACTATAGTAGGTAGGTATGGTCCAGTAAGGTCTCTTTCCAATGGCTAGGTCAAATATTGCAGTAGGTAGCATCTATTGAGTTTATGGATTTTAGGCCCTTTTTTTGTCATGATCCAGTGTCAAGGGCCCAACTTAATGGACCTTGCCTAATCTAGTAATGTTTTTTTTATTGCTTCTACAATCCAATGTGTTATGGATGTTTTGCCCTTTTGAGGCTTATCACCTGTGAATAAATATTAGAGGCTGTCCAGTTGTATACAAATGTGCTATCCTCAGGACATTCCCTCAATAGTAGATCGCCGGACGTCTGTCGCAGAGAACCATTATCGATTAGCTGTTTGCGAGGTCAGTGCACTCATGCACTGAGCAAATTTCTGTAGGAAGCAGACAGCTCCATTTTTACTACATTGGCAAGGCCTGGTATCACAGGCCAAGTTTACATTGAAATGAATATGAACTTTGGCCTGCAATACCAAGCTTGGCCACTACTGTAAGAATGGAGCTGTCTGCTTACTGCAGAAATAAGCACATTGCATGAGTTTGCTGACTTTGAACAGCTAATCGGTGGAGGTTGTGGTGACCCACTCCACTATCACCTATCCTAAGAACAGGCCATCAGTAATTTATAGCTGGACAGCCCCTTTCACTGGATAGCAGATGGTCAAATAAGGATGTGAAAAGGCAACATTGCACAGTCAAAATTTGATATTTGTTCACCTTAACTCCCTCATGCAATGTATGGGTTCACGATTAGCAGCCGGGTTCCCCATTCTCTTTGCTGTTAGGCCTTAGTAGAGGTGAGAATATATTACATCATTACAAGGTATAAGGAATAAGGACTTTGTCCAAAGTGTGTACATAATTTAAATAAATGGGACAGGCTGCAATACCAGGTACAGCTGCTTGTGCGGACGGGTTAATTAAACAACGGAGACTCAATGTTCGCAGTAGGGCTGTGGTCTTCATATTGGTCAGGAGTACCTAAACTCCTAAGGATAGGTAATATTGGAGAATCCCTTTAAATTAGGACGACACCTCACCTGAATATTTAATGAGTCATGTCCTTTATTTATTTTTTTATATGTGCCACCACCTTAAACGTCCTACGGATTCAGTAAAGCCTTTTATTTCTGTCATCTCTCAGAAGATCAAAGAGGTTCGGGTACGATTCTCCAGAACCTTGGGACCCTACACATACATATGTATATACAGCACACATCTATTTTTTTTCCTTCCATTATAAGAATTGTAATTCTAACTTTTTTTTTTTTTCCAACTCAAGAACTCCATTCCCAATTCAGATATCAGGATACAATATTATTGTTCTCCACAATGAGAAACAACTCTTTCCCTCCCTCTCCAGCCCTTGTCCTCCGTCTCCTCTTTCCTCTCCGGATGTATCTGGGTCTGTCTGCTTTAAGCTTATTCAATTAGAAGCTTCCAGCCCTTGGGGGTATAATTCCATTTTCGTCTGCTGGATCTCCAATATGTGAGGTTATCCCTTGTTAGCTCCCCAACGTGCACACCCTCCCTGACTGTAAATGCATTACCTTGCCATCCCATCTAATCATTTCCCGTTAAATGCTGCTAATTGAATCACACCGGTATTAGCTGAAACCTTCCCCCTGCTCGTGTTTTGTTTCTCGGCTTAATGGAGAGATCTCTAGTGACTTCAGGTGCAAGCCTCGACTCTGCCTTTGTTAGCATGGCTTCTGGGTGCAGGAACGCCGTGGTTCTATGTCCTCCAGCCTGTTCCTGGCGACTGATGATGAGCATCAGACTGCTGGGTGTGAAAGTGTGAGCCTGGAGCAGATCACTGGGCTTATGGAATCAGCAGAAATCTGGTTAACACCCTAACCTCACCTCCTTTACACTCGTCACCCTCTATACCCCCCCCCCCCCACACCACCTCTCCTGACTTGCCGCGGCTAATCCATCTGTTGCTGGCTGCAGAAACCCGCTTGTTAGCCAGGACATCAACCCAATTATACAAGGATTTAACCACTGTTCACACAGAGCAAGTGACACACAAAAGATGTGCAACGACTTCAAGGAACGGAGAAGACCGAGCCAGGACCACTGTCCAGCTTCGAGATCACGTTCAACCTCTGAAGTCTAAAACATTTGTTCTCGGCCCCGTATGAGCATCTTCCTCTCCCTTTATTGTCTCTGCAAGTCCTCTTTTTTTTCTTCTGCTTCCTTACGATGCTGAATTAATCCCGTACAAAGGCTTATTGTGTCTGCAGCACATTGTGTAGAGCACAATTGTATATATGCCAAGGTTAAACTGAACCTTCCTCGAAAAGGCCTGAGATACAGACATCTCGCTTTTCTCACAATTACATTTTGCTGTTTTATTACTTGGAAAGTAAATACTTCTGGGAAATAGAAGAGATTTATAGACTCAAATATATCAGTGTTTCAACTGACAAAATGACTACGGGTCACGTTTTGAAGTCCCATTTACCTCCGAACATCAGACGGCGTCACAACAACCCGTCTGCTGTTCAGGATTCTTTAGATTTGGATTGGGATTTCAATAATAAAGATATGAAGTAAATTAAGGAGAGACTCCTGTGATCACATGATGACATCCTGTGGCAGAACAGTATTTCTCAAGGTAGTTATTGTCCTGTGTTATATCAAAGGACCCCCCAAGGCTTAAGCCCCATTTACATGCAATGATTATCGCTCATATTTCATTCAAACGCTGGCATATGAGCGATAATTGTTGTTTTTAAACGCTCTGAACATTTACTTTTCAGCTGAATGATGATTTTAAGGTGAACTTAAAATCCACGGTTCAGCCGGAGAGTAGATAACAGGGACCGCAGGCTGTGTTCTCCATGGGCTGCCGAAGATTACATTGTATTCAGCCAACAGCCCCTGCGAGAACAATGGAGTTGTGTGCAGAGTTCAGACCACATGCCGAGTTCTGCAAACAGCTCCTGGAGAAGCTGCTAAAGTGGTAATGGACATTAGTGTCCATTAACACTTTATGCAAAACGATCACTAAATCTGTCAATCTTTCAATCATTTAAAAAATTGTCTTTGCCTGTAAATGGGCCTTAAGATCATACACTGTACTACACCTGTTAAAAGCGCAATGCGAGTCCCCCTGGGATACGTGTAGACAGGCTCCATAGGGTATCATTAAAAAGTGTATTTTAAAAAATTTGGTTTGCTTGGTTCACCACTTTTTGTCAAATTTGAGTTCAGTCTGAATT
The DNA here is from genome assembly GCF_035609145.1 of Eleutherodactylus coqui. NCBI lineage: Eukaryota > Metazoa > Chordata > Amphibia > Anura > Eleutherodactylidae > Eleutherodactylus > Eleutherodactylus coqui. The sequence continues at coordinate 34,442,576 of NC_089838.1, forward strand.
AGTTAGAACCGGACGGGAAGTTCATAAAACATTCTAAAACTAGTATTGAACATGGTCTAAGAGCCCAGTAGTGGTGGCCATCCTTCAATGGATGTGCCTCTGTGATTCGCACTATTGCCTTGTAGCATTGGAGTCCTAGGTTCAAATCTGACGCAGGACAACATCTGCATGAAGTTTTAAAACATCCATGCAGGTGTTGTCCTTGGTCAGATTTGACCCTAAGACCACAGCGCTGCAAGGCAAAAGTGCTAATCACTGAGCCTTATCCATTGAAACACCACCAGCACTGTAACAGTAAAGACAAGGATCAGAAGTATCCGATAAATATTTTTGTTGCCATATTGGTAATATAAAACATACTTGTGTTTTTTTTTTTTTGTTGATTTAAGAATATTTTGATGGAGAACAACTAGTGGGTGTCATATTTGAAGACCTTTGCCACCCCCAGATGCCCTTGCATCATGAGTAATAGCACATAAACTGTATCAAGCTGTGCAGTTATAGCTTTATGCAAATAATGGAAATGGAACAATACCTCTGCAGCGCCACCTATTGGAAGGCAGCATTCCTGCAAATCAATCTAAGACTCTTTATACAAGTCTTGCAACAATGACTGGGAATTGAAAGCCAAGCCAGAATCCATACATAGACAGCTGTTTCGGGGGTGTTTGCCCCTTATGAGTGTGCTTTATGCATGGCTCAAAACCTAAGATGCCGAAAACTAAACAGCACCTTGTCTACCAGCCCGTGCAGCAGGCTTCTCCCTGCAGAGTCTCTAATATAGAAATGGCAGGAAGGAGTGTGAGTCAGGGGCCATCACCATACTATAGGACTCCACGTAAAAGCATGATTTTAGTTTCTAGCAGCCTATGAGGTCTCTCCTTTTCCGAGGAACCTTTTTGATGTTCTGATAGAGTAGACGACGCTAATGTATATTCCATAATGATTGATATTATATCTTACACAAATTAAGACAAACTTTCAAGACTAAATTAAGGAATGATATATATATATATATATATATATATATATATATATATATATATATAATGTGTGTATATGTGTATATATATATATATATATATATATAATGTGTGTGTGTGTATAATATATATATATAGACATTTATTCCATCCCTGGCCAGAATGGAATGTAATCTGTCCCCTCCTAGCAGAGAGAACAATATTGTGTACATGGTAAACCTGATTAAAACACAGTAGCGCTAAATTAAATCTAATGATTGCTTCTCCTTAATCAGACCTATCCTTTAAAACCATGTCTATTGGGGTTACTAGAGGTCAGCATTGCAGTCCACGTCTATCTTGGCTCCTGCCATGGTGCTTTGTGGATTGGACTGTGATCGGCAATGCAAGCCGCCTGCACTTACCAAGTTGGGGTTTTACTGCTACAGGCATCTCTTGACCCCCTCAGCCTCGATGTAGTGTCAGAAGGGGAAACAAAGATAGAAAACCAGAGGCTCTTTAACACACAAAGGATCTATTTGTTTAGTATCGATTAGTCCAGTGCTTCAAGCCGAGAGCTGTGTAGGTGTGCCTCCAGCAAGCTCTTGTTCTTCTTATTCTATGGTTCTGTTATGTGAGGAGTTCGATCGAAGCTCTGTAGTTTCCAAGAGTTATGAACTCTCGTTACTTTGTTTGCCGGAGATTCCTCGCTGATCTGGCCTCATGCCCACCTTTCTCTGTCAACTTTTGTTGTGTGCCTGCATGTGTAATTATATACTCCAGGGCTTTGAGCCAAGTTTTCTCTTTCCCCTTTGTATCTCAGTATGGTACATCAGTGCCGCTGATTCAGAACCTGAGTGGGATGGGTTTGTTCAATCCCTTGTCTGTTTAGCGATCTTCGTGGCCTTTTCTGCTTGGGCCATGTGAAGGAAAACTTGCCTTTTTTTCTTTTCCTGCAGAGTTTTTATATGGCATTTATGAAAAATTTGATTTCTTCTTCTGCACTAAAGACTATTCTAATGGCAAAAAAATGTAGAAATGTAAAATTTTGCAGATACTTGAGCCTTAGAATATATATTTTTTTTAATCAAAAATAATTTAAAATAAGTCATTCACTCGTTACCGATTTCCCCCCCCCCCCCCCCCCCACTGTTTCTGTTCCAATACTTTTCAGATGTATCGCCTGTATCTACTACCTGGCTCTCTTTGACATGAGCATATGACCACTGCAGCTGGCTGTGCAGTACTACCTGATCCATCGTGACACAAATGTGATGTCTGCTGCCAGGCATTGGCCACAATGGTGATTTTGTTATAGCCAATGATTGATTACAGTGGTTGTATGTATCAAGAAGTACCAGGAAACTAATACGGGACCCAGGGAACAATGGAATGGGTGAGGCTGGGGATTCGTAAATTGAGTGAATTCTCTTATACCATTTTGAGCCTATAAAAAAAAATTGTCTGGACAACCCTACAAAAGTACCTGGATCCTGGAACAAAAACCTACATGTAGTAATAATACTATTATTGTATAATAAAGTCATGGTAATCCAAATGTGATGACATCCCTCCACCTACAGAATTTACAACACTGAGCTATTAGGATAACGTTGCACCTTTTTGTAGCTTGGGCTGGAACCCATTGTTCGGCCATTGACCGCTATGGGTTGGTGTCATTGGGCTGCACGTGGCGAGCCACACCATGTGTTACCTGCCTTGCAGCTCCACACATGGTCCAGTAGGACTTTTGCCCAATTGTCTGTGCAACCTCTGCAATAATGTACAAATGTGTATTTTATTGAATAGGTGTATTACTTTGTAGCCATTTCCCAAAGAGTAGATTTGCTTTTTGTATGTGTTTGGCCACTAAAATATAGGACCTAAACTGGTCAGAGGTGTGAGCTTTGCCATATCTCAGTGGGATTATTAAAATAAACCTACTGAAATATTCAGTCTTGGCCATCACATCCAAGACTGAACTGCAACCTCTTATTCTTTAGCCCCTTTGGAAGCTGCCAATGATGCAATTAACCTGAGTCCAGGTCCACAGTTGGCTTAGGTAAGACGTACATAAGTCTTAAGATCCGGTGAGGTTTTTGTTCCTTTACACTGTTACATCAGCGTGGTATTGTGTACTTGTACCTTATACTAGATATGGTACCTACACAAAAATAGTATATATAACCTTTTTAGTTGTTGAAAGAAGACATTTTTTAGGAAATGGCAATCTCGAATCAAGATTTTGTTTGTTATTGCTTCCAGCTACGTTTCTCTTTGGCATTATATCCTCTTACTTTTTGCCTCGGTAGCTATTTCTGTTGTCACAAAAAAACGCACTTCTACACCTGCCTCTTCCTTTTTTGCTAAATCTTCTAATAATAAACTTGTTATTCTTCTCTCTTCACATGCCGCTCATTCGTGTGCTTATTCTTTTGCACTGTGTCTTGTTTTCATAGACTTAGCACCGCAGGATTTGAAAGTCTTTACTGAAGAGAATTGGTGGATTAGTCTGTCCTTCTAAGTATGATTGGGTGGCAGTGGTGGGCGAGGAGAGGGGGGGAGACCCAAAAGAGTGAAGCCCTAAGAAGTAGTAGAGATCAGTGTTGCAGGTTCTGAAGAGGATCAAGCCATTGCGAACAGAAGAGGATTATGGGATTAGTGATATCCCAGCAGTATCGGGCACCAGTTGGCCACTCATAAATCCACTGTGTCTGCTGCATTTGATCAGTGTCAGGTCTCTTAGAGTTAAGCACAAGGCTGCGGACTAGTTGAATATTGTAAATGAAAATACACGGTACAATTTGAGTCAAATGCAGTTACCTTCAAGCGACTCCTTTTTGGAGGTATAACTGCATTATTTTTAGAACTATAGTGTTGCTTTAAGTTTCAGTTTTCTGCTGTTGTGTTATATGGGGTGGTGATCTGATGATTTGTTAAGTCGCTCTATCTTGACGCCTCACGTGTGAGCATTCACAGATCTTACCTTGCATATGTCACTATAATAACCTTCAGTTGAAGTTATTCAGGTTGAGAGGGAAGACGTGTAATTGACGTTATCACCTTTTTTATAACAGATTTTTATTTTGTAGAAAGTTGAGAGCCACCATTCCCTTCAAACATCTGATAAGTTTGGTTGACGAATTCTTGGTCCGCCTATGAAAAACCAATAAAACTTCAAAAATATCTAAATGGTCAAAGGAAAAAATTGGACTGGACAGCTCCACTGTATAACTGAAAGTTAAATATTAGGAAAAGGTAGTAGGCCTCCAAAAGGTAGATGGACCTTCAAACTACAGCTGGTCAAAGTCTATCGGTGATTTCATGAGAACTACTTAAACCCATTTAATAGCATGCGAACTTCAAAATAAAAGTGAAAGATATTGGCAAACTCGCTAGGATTACAGGCATGTTCACATTTTTGTTTTGGCCCTATAGTAAGCGTATACGCCTGGAAATCTCTCGTCATATACACTGAACATATCCATACATCAAGACTCAAAAAAGTGTCTTTGTTGGAAGCCAACATACTACTTTTTGTGATCTGGAAGTATACTATTCCGTACAAAGGTAAAGTCCCCTGGTGAAAGCACCAAGTCATGACGGGTGATGTCACATCGTGACGTTTTCTTGGCAGACTGTTTGTTTTTGCAGGGTGGTTTGCCATTCCCTTTCCTGGTCATCTTTTACCGACCTCGGAAGGATGGAAGGCTGAGTCAACCTTGAGCCAGCTACCTGAAGAACGTGTGGATTGAACCCACAACCTTCAGGTCGTGAGCGAGAGCTTAGAACTTAGAACATTTCTGCTGCCTTAACATTCTGCGCCACACGGGGCCCATACAAAAGTATACCTTATATTAAAAAGAATATATATATATACAGGGGCGTAACTATAGAGGGTGCAGGGGATGCGGTTGCACCTGGGCCTAGGAGCCTTAGGGGGCCCATAAGGCCTCTCTTCATATAGAGAGCCCAGTACTATGAATAAAGCATTATAGTTGGGGGCCCTGTTACAGGTTTTGCATTGGGGCCCAGAGCTTCAAGTTAAGTCTCTGTGCAGCATGGTTTAGGTATGGGAACGGGTACAGATAGAGGGGGGGCCCATAAGGCCTCTCTTCTCCATATAGGGAGCCCAGTACTATGAATAAAGCATTATAGTAGCCCTGTTACAAGTTTCGCATTGGGGCCCAGGATCTTCAAGTTATGTCTCTGTGCAGCATGGTTTAGGTATGGGTACGGGTACATATACAGATAGAGGGGGGCCCCAGCTCACGTTTTGCATCAGGGCCCCTGAGCCTTTAGTTACGCCCCTATATATGAAAATAATAGTGTGCAGTGTTGTTTTCATGGTGTGAGGTTATAAGCAACATATATTCCACTGTGTAACAGGGCAGATCACAGCCTTGCTTTTGAAGGTATATGACAGGTGACCCTCCCGGTGTATAGTACCTATGATGATTTGGCGTTTGCCATGATGTGAACTGATCTGCACAACATATAGGCTAGTATTTAAGTAGATATTAAGGCCGAACCAGTTTCATCTATATTTTGGCTTATTTCCTTCTCAGTAATTTACTGTTGACGACGAATAACCCACGTCTGCTAAATAGTTAAAATCTATTATATTGCCCTATTTGGTGTACGTACTTTTCTGTATATAAAAAAAATATAATATTTTTTTCTCCAGCAATTAGGCCCTTTTACATTGTGCTCTTCTCCTTAGAACCCGCTAAGTTTCTGTTCTCCGTCCTCTATGCAGAAAACTGTATGGCGCCATCCCTGTTCTATCCCGGCTTAGTCCCCTATAAAGTTTAATATGTGAGTTGGACGTTTCTTTGGTCTGTTTCACATGGTTTCTCTCCCTGTCAGTCTGTTTAGTTGGATTGAAAAGCACCGATGACTAAGCTTTTCTATCCAGCTAAAAATACGGATAGGGACTAAAACCATGTGAAGTGCAGACCAAAGAAGTGCCAGTCTCGCATATTAAACTCTAGGGTTCCATTTCTGTGGAGGTTTCTGCATAGAAGACAGAAACCAGAGACGCAAATGAAGCTTTTGGGAAGAGCGAAATGTGAAAAGAGCCTTAAAAGAATTGCTCACCTCTTTAAAGATCATTTGAAACCTGCAATTTTCTACTTGTCCTTCCAGCTATCCGGATTCTTGATTGGTACTGATGAGACAAGTGCCACCAGGATCACGCTAGGGCACTATGATTATAGTGTAGACTGCCAGCCATCCAAAGTGGATGGCAATGGCTGTACTATACAGATAGCATGAGGAGCGTGGTGTGCCACTGTTACTTGCATAGTAGCCAAAAATTCATGGTTGGCCCTGCAGTTGTACATGTGTACATAGGAGGGAATTTATGAAGGCACCTAAGCCAGTCAAACACCTTTTCTGCACAAAAATTGGGCAGTTCTTGTTTTTTACACCATGCTTGTTCCTCGCCCAAAAGTGGGCAAGGCTTACAATGGACAGATTTACTATATCTTAAGCCAGGAGCTAATGTAAATTATGGCACAACTTTACAACAGCTCATACCTGGTGTAGATTAGATTTTTTTTTTTTTGATGCTTGCACTGTCAAAGAAGCCACAAAATTTAAGACTTATTAAATTTGGTGCCTCTTAAGTATTTACTATGCCTGTTTTAATATAAATAGTCTTTGGTGAAATCTTGTGATACTAGTAACCATAATTGGTTATGCTTCAGTTTCTACTGCAAAGCTCACATTTAGTACCAGTTTAGCCATATAGCTTCTTTAGATGGTTTTTCGATAGGAAAATCCTTACCGTGCCTTGGTATTGACCCGATTGCAATATTTCATACCGTAGTGTTCCTTCATTTAGGCTACTAAATGGCGGCAGAATTTACATTCCATGACACCTCCGAGGCTTTTACCTAGTGAAAACTGTTGGACAGCTCGAGTAAATGCCATCCATTTCATAGATGTAGATCAAACATGATTTTTCCCGGTTCCCCTACGCATGTAAAGATTGGTTGAGCGTTTGTGTTTTCCATGTCGAGAGTGAAGAAATCTGCAGCCAGATGGCTTATCTTCAGAATAACAAAAGAATTGGGCACTGAAATTCAATGTGCCTGATCCTTATTCCCCCAGTAACTTTTGGGGACAAGTTGTGAGATCCCCATACATATGACACTCGGTTGGTCCCACTGGAATTGGTAAGTTCAGATGTTTTTGTTTAACTATGCGTATGGAGGTCTTAAGGGTCAACCATATATACATAAGGTAGTAGAGGGTCTATTTGGCATATGTTTGGCAAGTAAACCTCTTGATGCTAGTAGTAAAAACATGCACTACAGTATAGCCAATACTGACACATGTAACTGTGATCCAAGTCATTGGAGAAAATATGCCTCAACTGCATGGCATAAATCATGATTTGGTATGAGTGTAAGCAGACACTACACTGAGATACAGGAATACTCATCTAATCAATTCCACATTGAATTGCTTCAATTGCTTCTGTCCCTGGACCTTCATATGGTAATGGTTCATAATTGGTGAATCAATGGCTCCATGTTCTGCCACTCAACCTGAAGTCCACGTCATACTCCTAGTTAGTGTACCATTGGTGGTTACTTTGAATTCAGTTGTACCTGATGGCCTAGAATTGAGTATGTAGAATGGAACTGAAAACATGTTTTTCATATCTTTTCAACCTGTAATTCATTATATCATTGATTGCGCCTCTTGATGCGCTCAACCTCTTGTGTCAAAAGACTTAGGAGTCCACAACATTGTGTGCAGTCTATTGTGTATCAGCTTAAATAGTCAGTATTTTTCACTTTTACAATACATTTTTGTTTCTTAAGGATTTTGTTACCCCCCCCCCCCTCCCGGCTGATGATCGATGAGTGCGCTGTTGTCTCTTTACCTTTTCTTCCAGTGCTTTCCCTCCCACTCCCTAATTGGCACAGAGATGAATGGATAAACATCGTTGTCCTTCTCTGCCCCACCACCCTCTTCTTCCTCCATCTCTCGGACGCTCTAATTGGCACAGGGATGAACCAAACGACTCTGGTTGTGCATTTCGTTTCTATTCCCTCTTGATTCTTTATCTTCACCTTGTTATGTAATTTTTTTTCCTGTGCCTTCATTTGTGCCAGGATAAGCTTTGATTCAGCCTCTTCCTTTCTCTTGATGCATACGGCTTCCAGCCCTTGCCTTCAATTGTTAGATTTACTTTAGGATTAAACGAGTGAATTTATGGAGGCTTTGTCCACCTTCAACTTTTTTTTTTTCTAATCTTTCACTCTTCTGATTCTCAGCTGCTTATGTTTTTGTGTTGCATATAGAACTGTAATGAAGTTTCCCATTAAGTACAAATCATGATATTATGATTAAATGGATTTCTATAGAACCGCTGGTAGACCAATATACTGCAAGAAATGACAAATTCATTTTTTTCGTGAATATAGAATATATAACCCTTTTGGTGCAGTTGAAAAAAATTCTATTCCAAAAAGTTGGTTTACTGAGATACACCCTTAGATAGAATAAAGTGCTTGCCTATAGATCTCCCCTCGCCTTGTAACAATTCATTTCCCAGTTGTGGTCCAAAACCCACATCTGCTATAAACCTTTGCCACAGTCCGAGTTCCCATTCTTGTGACATGCCCATGCAGTCATGTGATGTCATGTCAACCTATTGCTCGGCACATTTGCATATAGACCACAATGCACAGAGATGCGCTGAGCTTGGGAGGACTAGAACAGAAGTGTGGTGGGAGAAATATATGCAAGTTCTTGGGTATTCTGTAATTAAGCTATTTAAAGGGATTCTGGTACCAGTTCCATGAAGTTTGACAGATGAGTTCTGAGCCAGACACGGGCCGTGCCGGCCTCTCGAAGTGCGGCAGCCCTCTTCCTATACGCTAGAGTGTGATGTAGGCACAAGAAGCCACCATGGCCCACCTCTAACTCGGAGCTAAACTTTGATTCAAAATTCATGAACCTGGTGACAGAATCCCTTGAAATCGGCAATGCACACACATACAACCTGACCATCTTGACTATTTAAAGGGGTTGTTCTGTTCCCATCATGTTAAAGGCATCTGTTACACATGATTATTTTTTCTTCTTGCAGTGTTCTGTTAGATGAGCACAGCAGGCTGCGTTTTCTTAGGCCGCCTTCACATGGCAGAGCCGGATTCCGGATGCAGGTTCTCGCAGCGGTTTCTGGCTCTGAGCATGGCCAATGACCCTGCGTACCTGAGGATGGTCGCGGTGAGCTGCCGTTGGACGTGCGCAGTACAGACTTATTTTTTTTAGAATGTCATAACACGGGTTGGATGGGCGCTGTTTCTGGAAGTAGTGACCCAACTTTATTTATTTTTCTTGGGCCCCATTAGCTTCAATAATGTGACGTTGCAATACCAGACACAACCTGCAGAAAGATGAGGTGCTATTTCTGGAAGACTGCATCCATGGTGGTTCTACTCCTGGACAACCCAATAATAAAATGCAACAGTTTTCTGATTTGAAAAGGGGTCCCGATCCTAATTCTTCACCCTCCTTGATCGCCTGCTCTGGCTTCTAGCTCCAGCCTAAATCACCTACCCGCCTTCATCTAGCAGACGGTGTTACATTCCGGCATGTCTGTATCCATGCTGCATTCTCCTGTCCTGCTTCTTCTCTAATCCCCTCCATCAGCGCAGCCCCTTCTTTCTTCCATTTCCAATCGGCTTTCTCTCCATTCGGTTCACCCCCACCTCCTCTCTGTATTTGTGTCCCCTTTGATTAGGTGGAGGCAGCTAGGATATTCAGAGGTTTTAATTAAATGATAACAGCCTGAGGCTCCCTCCCTTCCGGATGATAACACAGGCCTTTATCGTACACACGCTCCCAATCCCTTCTCTGCCTCTCTCTCTCCCTCTCTCTCCCGCTTTCTCCTTTCATGTGTAATTTTTAATTATGTTTTATAATCTCAATTGCAAAATAGCCTTAAAACAAAACGCCAGCCTTTTCTTCCACTGCGTCACTTATTGCTGTGTTTCCACTGTTTATCAGGCTGGCACATTGTGCGTGTGTGGTCGCCGTCGCTCCTGCAAGTCCGGGAACTAAAAATGCTTTACATTGTGGCATATCATTTTTTTTTTTTTTTATTTTTTTTTATGGATGGGGTTTGGAAACATTTTACATTAAAATGAGACGTTTCCTCCTTTAGACAGTAATGTTTAATTCTCTTTGTCATGTTCTGAAATGTAAGTTGCTAGTCGGCGATAAGGTACGTGCGTGGTTGATCACAGCTTGGGGATCCTCTGCTTTCCTTTAGCTATTGAAGAACAGCATTGCGAATGGCTGTAAGGCGCTATGACATCACACTAATTGGTCAGTGATGTCATCACCATAGACACAGTACTGTATTGAAGAACAGCATTGCGAATGGCTGTAAGGAGCTATGACATCACACTTATTGGTCAGTGATGATCTCAGCATAGTCACAATCCTGTATTGAAGTAGAGTATTTCGAATAGCTGTAAGGAGCTATGACATCACACTAATTGGTCAGTGATGTCATCACAACCAACACAATCCTGTATTGAAGAACAGCATTGTGAATGGCTGTAAGAAGCCATGGCATCACACTAATTGGTCAGTGATGTCATCACCATAGACACAGTGCTGTATTGAAGAACAGCATTGCGAATGGCTGTAAGGAGCTATGACATCACACTAACTGGTCAGTGATGTATAAGGGGTTTGTATAAAAGAACAGAAAACCCACACTTTAGTATACTGTACACAACTACATTGTGTGACCATAGTCTTATAGTTAGTTTATAAGACTTTAAAGAAACACTGAACTATTGCATTGTGCCTAGCACAGGGCCTGAAGGTGCATTGCGTAAGGCAGGAATATATGGAACACCAAGATTGAAGTCTTACACCATATCACGATGTCCTGCAGATGTCACACTGTCAACCTTGATCACTGGTGCACTGTGTTAATTGTATAGGGGCACACTGATCTATAGGCTAATTGCAAAGCTCACTTTGGATAGCTGGTAAGTAGCGGAGCTTAGGTAGCAGTTGTCACATATAGTATAGCACTTTTTTTTCCCCCCTGGAATATTGCCACCGTTATTGACTTAAAATGTAGAGATGAGCGAACGTGCTCGGCCACGCCCCTTTTTCGCCCGAATACCGCAATTTCCGAGTACTTCCGTACTCGGGCGAAAAAATTCGGGGGTCGCCGTGGCGGCGCGGGGAGTGGGGGGGAGAGAGAGAGGGCTCCCCCCTGTTCCCCGCTGCTACCCCCCACGCCGCCACGCCTCTCCCCGCCCCCCGGCGCACCCGAGTACTTTTCACCCGAGTAGTGAAGTACTCGGAAATTGCGGTATTCGGGCGAAAAAGGGGCGTGGCCGAGCACGTTCGCTCATCTCTATTAAAATGTAGAATTTTATGACGAGGGTACTTTCACCACTGCACAATGTACGAAGCTTCCTGCAGCAAAACAGCTAGACGTGGGACAACCCCTTTAAAGGGGATAAACATAAGTTTAATGTATTAATGCATAAGAAAAAAAACAAACACAACAACTTATGTACACAAACCTGCAGTGTTATTGTTAAAGGGCTCCAGTACATATAAGTGACCTAGTGTTACCTTGGTTAGTTCCTTTCTATCTGAAGATTCCTGGCCACTTTTTCCTCAGATGGAGTGCTGGCCAGCTGAGATCTACTTGGGGTTATGTGTTCAGTTTTTACTCAATTTCTCAGTTTGTGTGAAACTGTCACATGGACTCTAGCACAGAAGCTGCCTAAAGGAGGACACATACTCATCACAGAGCTTCTGTCACACAGTAATAATAGAGGAAATCAGAGCTCATCCTCCTACCTCTGTATGAATGGTCTGTAACTTATTTAGGTGAATATAGAAGGTAATGATAATTAAACTGTCCACCCAGCAGGCAGAAGTGGTACAGCCTTTAGTTAATGCTGTGCTGATGCATCATCTGATTTGAAAGTGAAAGCAAATGTTTCACTATCAAGCTCTCACCTGATAAGCATCAGACAGGCAGCTGCACTGTATGGAAGTAGATGCAGTACACAGAAGACCTTCAGAGTGTGATAGGCAATCAGATGAGTGGGTCTATTTAGTGTTTGCAATGTATATCCGTGCATTGGCATAAATTGGGTGGTTAATCACACAGTCCTGTGCGGGGAGATCAGTGCAAGTCTACTTTCTCTACATAGGCCTATGTGATGAGAGCTGTGTGCAGCTCAGGGCATACATGTGTTTCTACAATGAATGCATAGAGATATAGATACCCGTGTTTCCCCAAAAATAAGACAGTGTCTTAAACCTTTTTGAACAAAAATTAATATAACTTTTTTACATGTATAGCTGCCTGGAGACTATTTAAATTGACTTTTTTTAATTACCTGTTAGCAGGGCTTAATTTTGGAGTAGGGCTTATATTTCAAGCATCCTCAAAAAGCCTGAAAAATCATTTTGCATCCTCAAAAATTCTGGAAAATCATGGATATGTCTTATTTTCAGGGTATGTCTTATTTTCAGGGAAACAGGGTATATAATCGGCCATGCAAATAGTTCTTGGGCCTTGTGTGGTGCAGAGTGTTAAGGTAGCAGTATGCAGTCCTAAGCTCTCGCTCACGACCTGAAGGTTGCTAGTTAGAAATGAGCGAGCACGCTCGTTTAAGGCTGCTAACAGAGATCTCTCTCACTCTCCCCCCGCTTCCTCCCTTCCCCCCTCGCCGCCCCACCGCATGCTGTTCGGGCAAATACACAGTTACTCGATAAGACTGCTACTTGATCAAGTAGCAGCCTTAAACAAGCGTGTTCGCTCACCTCTATTGCCAGTTCAATTCCCACATGGTTCAGGTAGCCGGCTCAGGGTTGACTCGGCCTTCCATCCTTCAGTAAAATAAGCACCCAGCTTGGTGTGGTGGTGGTGGTGGTGGTGGTGGTGGTGGTGGTGGGGGGGGGTAATAAATAAATTACTTGAAAGCGCTGTGGAATAAGTTGTCGCTATACGAATAACAAGATGTATTTATCTTCTTGCTTCCAGCGTATGTACAGCTTGGGTGCCATTTTGCCTTCTAGCATTATTGGGGTGCAGGATTTGTGTTTCCCTACCCTGCTCGCTCAACTTAATAAATGTGGCGAGAAGTAATTGCCATTAAAAGCAGGTAGGAATTTCGCCTCAACCTGCAGAAGTGAATCAAATGGGAACAGCAATACAACATATTAATTTGACAACAGCAGCAGCCCCTTGGGGTGGGATGATAAATGTAGGAAATATGGCACAGTTGTGAACGTGTGAAGAAAAGCCAGGTTGTGACATTGTCATACATCTGTGATCATCCGCATTAACCTAAACAGTGCGGCCTCCTTCAGAAGTCATTTATCAGTGCTAATGTGGAGCTTCCAGGGCAAGTCTCCGACATGAAAAGTAAGCATGGAGACACATGGCTGCAGGACAGAGCGGCTCCGCTGACACTCCTGTACGGCGGCCCACAGCCACATCATGTTGACACTTCACAGTAGAAGCCATTTTTTTCTATACTGTAACTTAATGTAGTTTCCTGCTGGCAACTCACACTTTTTAGTCTTGAGTATAAATGTTCATCTTTTCAGGTCCGTGAACTCTTCTTACAGCCTTCTTGTATTGGTGTGATCATAGATTTACCTTGCAAACTTTTTATGGTATCGTACATTATTTGTGTACGCGGGACTACATACTTGTACCACTAAAGGACCAAACCTGTTAATATGCCCTATTGGATGTGATAAATCGGGGGCCCCCTGTTGGGGACTATCCACTAAACAGAGCACCGCCCATCCTTATTACATGGATAGCCATTCAGGTAAATGGTTGCAACTTTTACAAGTGACAGTAGATAATTATCATCTGCTGTCGGAAGACGTCCGGCAGAGTATTCTTACTGTATATTACTGGCCACTCTGTTGTCAGGGCCTCTCCAGCATGTCCAATACCGCAGTTCTTGCTCTAGCCAGCAGAAAGAGAAAGCCCCCTAGGAAACCCTGAATCCAAAATTGGATTGCAAAGGGTTAAACTCTGAATTCTGTCATCCAAAAGCTGCAGTTTTGGTGCATGTGTCAAAACGGACGATTCAAGCATTTATCGCATATTCCGGCGTGTAAGGCGATTGAGCGTATAAGACGACCCCCCAATTGTTGCCTTATACGCCGGGAATACGGTCTTAAAAAAAAAAGGCAGTACTCCCCTCCCCTGGCGTTCTGCAGCACTGCTGCAGGCTGTTGCTCCCTCCTCGTCCCCGACAGAGCATTGCTTTCTGGATGCGGGGCTTGAGATCCCCACCTCCAGAAAGCTAATGCTGTGATTGGCTCACTCATGCGGCGTCAGCCAATCACAGCCATTCAATGACCTCATTGGCTGTGATTGGCTGACACCGCATGAGTTAGCCAATCACAGAATAAGCACTGCAGGACACCCGGTGGAGCTACGGAGAGCAGCGGGAGGACCCAGAGCATACCTTTTAGGCAGAGCTTCGTTTTTTTTTTTTTCAGGAAATGAAGCTAGGTCTTATTTTAGGGGTAGGGAAATGTATTGCATTGCACGAAAATTGCTAGTTCTTGAGATGCGCTAAACAAGGAGGCTCCATATGGGGAATATGGGCTACAAAAAAATCGCAAATTGCTCAAATATTGCCATGATTTTTTTTCTTGCAACATAGCATCCGAGAAAACATCGGGAATATAAAGGAACCCATTGGAAAGCATGGGCTTCACATCCATGCGATTTGTAGCCTTGTCACATCGCGAGAAAATCGCGCAATTTTGACGCCCATGTGAAAGCGGCCTAAAAGCGAAGCATATAAAATGTGCTTTTACCTGTTAAAAAATAAATAAAAAATACTGCATTACAAAAACCACATTGGGTTCTCAAATATTCTACCCTAAAGGTTGTTTGTGAATGGGCTCCCTATAAGCCACCATCTCTGAAGTCATCTAGTCTCAGATCTTTCCCCGCTGCCCTTGGGTGCCCTAACACATGGCAGCACAGAACGCCTTCCCACAGGATCGGTGAGGGGAAGAGCAGGTGGCTTTCTTGGGCTCCTGCCGACATGCTGCATGCATAAGGAGTAAATTACTGTGGCATCGCCGATAATTTCAGGAGAATTACTGTCAATTTGAAGCTGTTAATTCTGCGGGTACTTTATCACCATCTTACCATATGCTTAATAAAATAAACTTCCAGTAAAACAAAATATGATATTCAGTGCAAGCTTAGCAGTTATATTTTATTATGCCAGAGGGACACTGCTATGTATTAATCTCAGCTTAATGTGTCTCCAATAGGCAGCATCCTCCCGTAGAAGTTCTTGGGGAAACATTGAGGCAGATCTACTAAAGTGATTGTGCACAGATGTCCTAAATTGACCCAAAATCTGGAGCATTTTTTGGTTCAAAATGTTGCACTAAGTTCTAGACCTACTTATGATGCAAGTACACCAAAAAACTCATTGGGATCCATTTGATCGTGCCATCATTTTATTAGAAAAAGGTGTGGCTTGGTGGGGAGGGGTGTGGCTTAAATGGGACAACTTGTGCCAAAATTTTGGCACAAATTCAGCGCAAACTTACGGCCCTTTTTCACGGGATGATTATCGTTCAGGATTGTTCTAAGTTCTGTGCTCACGCAGGAATTCTAGTGACTGTCCCATGTAAATGCATGCAGAAAACTGTACGACGTGCCGTTCAGTGTGAATAGCAGTCGTTCACTTCTGAACTGTCTACTTACAGTGAATGGAGGCGGATGGGGGGGGGAGCGCTCCCCAGCCGGCTCCGCCTCCGTGCCAGCAATGCTGTGAGCGATGCCAGCAATACTCACTCCTGTGTAAAAGTACAGTCTAAAAATGCGCAAAATTTATCACAGCGGCCCCCGATGGATGATAAACATAGTGATTTAGGCCACCTGCACACGGGCGGGTTGGACCCTGCATGCGAGATTCCCGTAGCAGAGTTCGACTCGGTGCCAGGCCGGTGTCCCTGCTCATCTGTCCTGCATCTTTTCCTCGGCTGCTGATGTGCCGGCCTGCTCACATGTGCAGTATGGAGGACTCCGCGCCCATCCTGCAATGAGGATTGCAGGATGGCCGCGGGATGGGCAGCTTCCATAGACTTCAAGGGAAGCCGGCCGTGCATAGCACGCACAAAATCCAAGCATTCTGCGATTTCTCCCCCGTAAGCAGAAAATCGCAATCGATTTCCGTTCATGGGCAGGAAATAGCGTTTTGCCATAGCATACTATGGACGGGATTTGCTGCAGAATCCGGAGCCGGAATCCTGCTCCATACTCCACAATGCAAATCCGCCCATGTGCAGGAGGCCTTACGTAGATTTTCCATATAAACACAGCTTAGTTTGCTACAGATTTCCATTGCAGTTGTTGCCGATCCCTATTAATTGGGTTCATCCGCGAGCAGCTATGCCATTGTAGATTCTGCATAAAAAAGTAGCCTATCCCCCCCCCCCCCTCCCCAAGATGCAGATGTCAAATCCACACTTAGAAAAATTTGCAACATACAAATAGCACACATTTCCATCCAAATTAATGGGACCCTTGTTTAATTGGATGTGAAATCCATGCAGATTCATTGTATGAACAAGGCGTAAGTGTACTTTATAGCGGACAAATTGAAAAAGAGTTGATAGACATTTTTTTTGTCTTGTACATGTGTGTCCACCAGAGGGCACTGCATTTGTGTTTTTGTACCGAGAACATTCAGCCTCCTTGCTTTGGGGCCTGCTGCAAAATCCGAGAGCAGACAGATGATGAGAAACATTTTTTTGGCACGCAAGTGGCATACTGTATTGAGTTTGGTTAAGAGTAGCCAAGCCATTTTAGTGCATTGCTCTTCATATTACCTAAAGCTGCATACTCTTAATGGAACTTACTTCACTGATGTTCCTACTTGAGTGGAATGCATTTGTATTAGATGCGCAAATACTCACCTTTTTGCATTCGTTCTTTTTACATGTACTAATATTCTTCTACAGCTCTCCTACAAAGCATAGAGGTACATGATTTGCTCTTGCTATGTCCACCATGACTAGCTTGCAGGCACTGGTGTTACTATAGGGGAAGCAATTGCACCCATGCCCATAAGACCTCTCTTCTCCATATAGGGAGCCCAGTACTATGAATAAACCATTATAGTTGGGGGCCCTGTTACTGGTTTTGCATCGGGCCCCAGAAGCTTCAAGTCACGCCTCTGCTTGCAGGCATTAACTTTGGTATACTTCCATGTCTTGCACATCAATAAACCTTTTAAAGAGTCCCGTTGCTTGAGTTTTCCTCTAACCTACTTTTTATGGGGAAGCTATGTCTACAGCTGGCCATTAACACTGCATGGTACAATATGTTAATTTTCAAGAAGTCCATTTCCCGCTGAACATCATCTTCAGGTTGTAAAGTTCAACCCCAATTAGCAGAGTATTGCATAAGAATGGAAGCACTCAGCCATCTAATGCTACTAATACATAATTTAAGAGCCATGTAATAGCTTCTCACATTTAAGTTTTAGAACCATAATGAAAAATCCCATGTAATACCGTTGGCCCTCACTCAGTGCTTTACACCTATTGAAAGAAAGAAAAAATTTGGCGGCCCTCCATGCATTATCTAAGTCACCCGTCCAGTGTTAATATTGCCATTCCAGCCATTGTTATTGTATTCTGGAAAGGGTTAAGAGTAGCCCTATAAAGACAAGAGTTTTGGAAGGCTTGTAATTGCTTGGAGCTTGGCTTGATCCCATCAGTTCTGGCCGTCCTACTACTGGAGATGTTTTGTGGACGGGTTAATGATGGTGAATTTCCCAGGCCACCCCGCTAACAGCACGCATACGCTCTGCATCTCATCATATTGAGCCCCGGTAATTACACATTCATAGCCGCCTTCAATCTCCCGGCGGGGTCTCCAGAGAAGCTCGGCTGCACACCGAATCCCGGCTCCTTCCATCTCTCCTTAAACTCATCTATCTCCTCCTGACTTGTCGTCGTCTAGAATATCATTCTTACGCGCCTCCTCTTACCCAATCTCTCGTCTCTGTCAGTCTTTTTTGATTTTGTGTCAGCATGTCTTTTCCTATAATCTCTTTTCCCTTTTTTTTATGATTTGCCTCTTTCATTTTCTTGAAAGGAAACTCTCAAGAAATTGAATGTTCAAGCCTCAATGAATCCACTGCATTGAATTGCAAAGGAAAATCTAAATATCATTTTCGACCCACGGTGCCTTATGGATTTGGGTGCCGGTTCCGCTCTGAAGCGTGAGTCAGCGTTACCGAATACCTGGCACTAGTAGCGTACTGATTGGCCGTGTGCAGAAGCTGCGCTGGAATAGACATTTAGCCTTTAGATTAATGACAAGAAAATCAATAGCTTGTGCTGGCAGCCGAGTTGATGGTTCTTATGGCAGCCTGTGATGGCCTTGTAAGTTACCCCATGCTCGAGAACTGTTAATGCGCATTGATAGCAAACAGCACAGCAGCTGATCTCTGCCAATAGCTCGCTCGCAACTTCTTGATGCCAGAATACCACGACTGGCAGCAACGCAACGGCTGCAGGCTGATCTGCTATCTGATACCCCCAGGAGACCTCCTTCTGAACATGTTCACAACATTTCCTCATAGACAAAATAACAGCCACGAAGTGGATAATGGCATTTCTTTGACAAATTTAATTAGAGCCTTAAGTATTTTTCTCGTAACGGCTTCACTGTAAAAGGCAACAGTTAATTTGCAAAACTTGATTGGAGATTGCAAGCTCCTATGGCCAATATTGGCCTTCATACTTCAGAAAGCCGAAAACCTAAATCGGTTCTCGCAAGTAACCCACCCCCTTCTCTGATGGAGAAGTGTAGATATATACAGGGTTGGTCTCTTGGGCAGCATTTAGATTTAAAGGTAGAAGGGCTCCTTCACACTGGCGTGGGCGATATGAGGCTGTGATGCACGGCCGGATATCGCCCTCACCATCCATGTAAAATCTGTGGTGGTTCCACGTGGAAACAGCCTTGCATCACTGTGGGGATGAAGAAATTTCCCCCACCCTCACCCCACCCACCCGACAACCATGGCAGAAGATCACAAAGTTCTCCCATTGCTGCTGCCAGACATCTCATGAGCAAGATTGTGATTTTTGCCGCGATTTTCTAGCGGCAATATCGTGATCGCCAGTGTGAAGGAGGTCTAAAAGAACAGTTTAGGGAGCGAAGAAGATGACTTGTATGCAGCCAAATACACTGAATAGCCACTTTATTGGAGTCACAAGCCTGTTCATGACTGCAGCTTCCCTCTATGGAAACTGGACCCTGTATAAAATCAAGTGAACACGTTTTCTGGGGATCATTTGTGTGAATCCACGTTAGAATGGGAAAATCTAGCAAACTGAGTGACTTTGAACGAGGCATGGTCATTGGTTCTAGACTAGTCGGGCCTGTAGTTTAAAAAATAAAAAAATTCCAACTTTTGCAGGGTTTTCTTTTGCAATGGTGGGTAGAATATACAGAGGATGGTGTGATCAAGGAAAAACATCCAGCAAAAGGGCATCCTGGGGACATAACTCATCAATAAAAGGGGTCAGAGGAGGATGTCAAAAATAGTTTTGGGGAAAAGACAGGGCAGTCAAGTAAATTGCAGGCCAATACAATACTGGGGCTCTAGAGTTTCCGAACCCACAACTCATTGTATCTTTGCACAGATGGGGCTATAACCGCAGACGACCAGTGCCACCACCATTCTGTCTAAGAGAAACAAAAAGACAAGACTCCAGTGGGCAAAATAGTGCAAAAATTGGATCACTGGGCAGTTGGAAAACATCACCTGCTTGGATGAATCCAGATTTCTGTTGCAATATGCAGATGAGGAGGGTTGGAATTTGGCGCAAACAGCATGAAATAACCCTTCTAGTGAGGTGCCAACAGTTCAGGCTGGTGGAGTGATGGTGTGGGGAATGTTTTCTTGGCGAGTCTGATACTTGTGGATGGATGCCACAATAAATTCCAGCGAACCCCAAAGAAGGTCCACCATGCCACTAGATTGGTCTCAGGTGGCCATTCAGTGTACAGTACTTTTTGCGGTGTTGGTCTCTAAAAGCAACTCTCTGGTTTCGGGAGAAAACGCTGTCCTGAAACCGGATTGCGGTGTATTATCTGTAGTTCTAGTCTGCTGCCTCCGATCTGCCGGATCCGAGTCCTGTTTTCAGTCATTCAGGATGGCCGACACAATCTTCAGGCTACCTATTCTCCACTGTCCATTGATAAGTGTTACAATACCAATGCAGTATATCTGCTCTCTGATTGGCAGGGCTGCTCTTGTGATCAGTACTGGCCAATCAGACAGCAGGGTGTGTTAGTTAGAAATTGCTGCAGCCAACTTGGGGCCTGAAACCAGCAGATTGAATGGGTAGCAGAGAAGAACAATTGCAGGAAATGCACGCCCCTGCCACCCTTGTCCCTAGAGGCAAATTCAGCTCTAAAATTGCAGGGTCATTTTATTTAATTTTCGGATACACTGAATAAAATGTAACCAGTTTTTGTTCTGCAATAGGGATTGGCATCTAGTAGATGGAACAATTGTCATCCTTCTTCTCAAAAGCGCAATTTTCATATTTTTTTTTATATGTAGGGTTTTAGCAGTATCTGGGCAAACTGGTGTTAAAGGGAAGTTCTGGGTTCTCCTGGCATGTCCGTTGTTAGCAGGTAGTTGTATTCTACGTAATACAATGTAACAATTTGGAGACCGCAGTTGCTTTAATGGTATCAGAGCCCTTAGAACCAGCATGGAGAGAATGAAGTGATCACCAATACATTTCATCCTCTAACTCCCCAATTAGTTTCTCTTCTGTCAAAATGATTTTACTTGTCCGGAGTCGCAGGTGACCACCTTTCTCCCTTCATGTCACTTCTGCAGACACAGTGACAGCTAATGCAGTCCTCCAGCACAGCAACCCTGCAAACAGCCGCATAAATCTTCGCTTCCTTTACTCGATGGCATCAGTCGGATCCATCCCTTTAGGCTCCCATGTGTTAAAAAAAACTACAGCAGAGTATACTCCTAAAACGGACTAGTCAGTTACTGTGTTCTATAGAGTTGCAAAAAGTTAATGTGATGTATACCAGCCTGACAGATGTCAATGGGACACACTTCCGACATCCGTCACGTAGATCGGACCATATGGATTCATTTGGTGTAGGCGCCAGGACCCGTCTTGGCACATGTACCAAATAAACACGGCATGCAGTGTGTGAATGCAGACTTTTATAATTGCAGAATTTTTTTTTATAATGAACTTTGTTCTGTGCTGGCCCTCTGTTACTCATCCTGGAAGCCTATGAATTCACAGAGTTTTAGTCCACCTTTACAGTCTGACATTGTCAGATGGTGTTGCGACACACCTCATTGATCAAAAATATGGTAACGCCCAGTTCTCAATGTTTTCCAGGAGAATTAACAAGGAAGGGCCCAGCATATAGCGATACAAAAAAATGTTCATGGGGAATACAAGTATTTACTAAACCGGACATGTCAGGGAGCTAAATAAAAAATGTAATTGTATAAATGAGAGGTAACTAGTGAGGCATTTCCACAGCGGGTTATTGCGGCGAGGCCTTTTCCGCAGCGGGTTATTGCGGCGAGGCCTTTTCCGCAGCGGGTTATTGCGGCGAGGCCTTTTCCGCAGCGGGTTATTGCGGCGAGGCCTTTTCCGCAGCGGGTTATTGCGGCGAGGCCTTTTCCGCAGCGGGTTATTGCGGCGAGGCCTTTTCCGCAGCGGGTTATTGCGGCGAGGCCTTTTCCGCAGCGGGTTATTGCGGCGAGGCCTTTTCCGCAGCGGGTTATTGCGGCGAGGCCTTTTCCGCAGCGGGTTATTGCGGCGAGGCCTTTTCCGCAGCGGGTTATTGCGGCGAGGCCTTTTCCGCAGCGGGTTATTGCGGCGAGGCCTTTTCCGCAGCGGGTTATTGCGGCGAGGCCTTTTCCGCAGCGGGTTATTGCGGCGAGGCCTTTTCCGCAGCGGGTTATTGCGGCGAGGCCTTTTCCGCAGCGGGTTATTGCGGCGAGGCCTTTTCCGCAGCGGGTTATTGCGGCGAGGCCTTTTCCGCAGCGGGTTATTGCGGCGAGGCCTTTTCCGCAGCGGGTTATTGCTGTGTAAGTTTTTTGTTGGACTAAAGACGTAACTAAATAAAATTCAGAAATTCAATGTATTGAATTTTAACGCGTTCTAACTTTGTCATGGTTTGAGTAGAGATAAGCGAGTATACTCGTCCGAGCTTGATGCTCGTTCGAGTATTAGGGTGCTCGAGATGCTCGTTACTCGAGACGAGCACCACGCGGTACTCGTCTCGATTAAACGAGCACTGACCATTGAATTCAATGGAGCCGGCGATACAGCCGGCTCCATTGAAAGCAATGGGCTGCCGGCGAGCGCGGGATGAATTTTCGGGAAGGACTTTAAAAATATAAGCCCTTACCTGAAAATCATCCTAAAATGTGTAAAAATAAAAAAAAGGTATACTGACCTTTCCGCTGCAGCCGGAGTTCAGCCACGTCTGTCCGGCAGTTCTCCTGAACTGCTTTCTGTAGTATTCAGCAAGTGGGGATTTAAAATCCCCGGCTGCTGAATGGGCTGCCTCTGATTGGTCACAGCTCACAGCTGAATGACAGCTGAGAGCTGCCCCTGATTGGTCCCTGCGCTGAGCCAATCAGAGGCAACTCTCAGTCACCCATTCATGAATTCATGAATGGGTGAGTGAGAGCTGTCTTTGATTGGTGAGAGCTGTGACCAATCAGAGGCACCCTATTCAGCAGGCGGGGATTTTAAATCCCCTCCTGCTGAATACTACAGAAAGCAGTTCAGGAGAACTGCCGGCTAGCCGCTGTATTGCCGGCTCCATTGAATTCAATGGGCTAACATCGTTCTTCTCTGCCACAGGTGTTATGCTGACAGTGGGGGGGGGGGGGGTCTCACTCTTGCCACTATTGTGGCTTAATAGTGAGACCTCGGAGCCCGAAATGCAGCCCTGCATGTTGCTCCTCGCCTGCCCTATCCATTTCTGTGTTTTTTACATGACTTTGGTGATTTGCTAAGATTTTCACAAATGAAAACCTTAGCGGAGCACCAGTCATATACAAAAATGCTCGAGTCGCCCATGGACTTCAATTGGGTTCGTTACTCGAAACGAACTCTCGAGCATCACTGAAAGTTCGACTCGAGTAACGAGCACCCGAGCATTTTGGTGCTCGCTCATCTCTATTGTTGAGCCTTTCAATTGCTTTAAGAGAATAATATTTTGAATGGCTTAAGATAACTTTCTATGACAAGTTATTTTATTACAGTCACGTAAAATTTTTCTCCATCTGTACATACTAACGTAACATGTCCCAATGCCCCCCTATAGCACCCAATGACCGCATCTCATTACTCCGACTGCTCGAAGATACAATAACTCAGTGCTGTACAACGAGTTCCCCAGAGTTTCCTCCATCACATGTGCAGCTTCATGGAAAATATAATGCCTGATACTTTTCCTCCTCTACCCTGTTATTTCAGCCAGTATAATTGCGTGGGGTCTCCGAAATCCCTATGCTGGAATCAGTAAGCATATAATTATACTGAAGAAACAAGCCTCTGGGAATCCATCACAAGCCTTCTCTCAGATGGTATCAGGTCCATTCCTCCAATCTACAGTAAATCTATGTATATAAGAAAAAAGTGCTTGCAACATGTCCAGTAATCCGGTCTAGTCAGGACTGTCATCATTTCAGTTACTGGATTGGTGGAAGCAGTTTTTAGTACTCTAAATCTGCCCAGGAGATCCACACCGCCCTTGTTCCTCTATGGTGGCACATATCCTTTCCTGTATGCTACTGTCTGGTCTAACCACTCTCCCTTGTTCTATCTGAATGTTTGTAACCTGACTTGTAGCAGTCAAACACTATCTTCATGCAGGTTTTTTTTTTCTGGTTTTAGATCATCTAGTTTTGTATCCATATCCGATCATGTCTAGCTACCAGGATGGAGAACATCTACTATGATCTAAGCCTTTACCATAGGGCAAAGTGGTTTAGCTCCACTATTAAACCTTTCCAATCCAATTTGCATTCTGGTTTTCCTAGGGGGCTTACTCTTTTTCTCCTGTTACACAATGGCGCTATATGCTGGCTAAAGCCAGTACTGCATGAAGTGACACATTGGATAGGCTCCAACAGCAGAGAGGCTGGCAATATACAGTAAGAGAACCCTGACGGTAATCTTCCAACATCGGAGCTGTACAGCCTTACATCATAATTAGAGATGAGCGAGCATACTCGCTAAAGGCAATTGCTCAAGCGAGCATTGCCTTTAGCGAGTACCTGCCCGCTCGAGACCAAAGGTTCGGCTGCCAGCGGCGGGCAGGAAGCTGCGGGCGAGAGCGGGGCGGAACGGAGGGGAGGTCTCTCTCTCCCTCTCCCTCTGTTGGTTCAAATCAGCCATGGGCATCTGCACTGTAGAGAATACATGAATTATTATGGAAACATTGTTAATTTCTAGGCTTATTAGGATGGTCTTGTCTATAGAACCCCATCCTTAATGAGGACCCACAAATGATTAACGGATTGTTGCAGTCAACATGCTGAATCCTTTGGGGAAAGTTAAGGCGGTTTTACGAAAAAAATGTAATATTACATTTCTATTTGAGTACTAGAGTGAGAACTGCACTCTGGAATGGATAGAAGGGTATTGCGTGCAAGAGGACATCCTCCTATCATGGCCATATGCCCATTTTTACTACCATCCATAAACGTGAATGGGGCAATATCAGTCACCGAAAAGAGCAGTAACTCTGCTAAAAGTAGGCCTTTTTTCAGATTTTTGTTTTCCTTCTAACTCTTTAAACCAATGCTGGGCACATGCTTATGTAGACTAAACGTTTATAGAAACTGAAGTCATAAAGGAATTCTCATGGTTCATATGGCTTTTTTAGGTTTCCCATATAGCTGGCATTACTATTCGGTTTTCATGTGCTCATTTCTAGCGCTATGGCTGTAGTTCAGTGCAGGGTAGTTTAACTTATACACGTCATTATAGCTCGCTATGGCATCACAGTATGCAAAAATATGTATGCATTGTTTCAGACTGGACACCGTGTGCGATGATGTCTGAACACTTGGCTATATTTCACCAACGCTATACAGCCTATTTAAAGGGAACCTGTCACATTGAAAATGCTGCTCCATTTATGAACAGCATGTTATCCAATAGGAAGAGCTCCACAGAGGGATATACAGTTTTGTGCTAAAGATCCAGTATAACTTGTCTTTTATTGGTTGAAGGCGCTGATTGAACTAGGGTTAGGAGTCTGGTGGGCGGTCCACCAAGTGACTGACAGCTTTCACTGTAGAAGCATACACACAGAATTGGCCAATCGCTGAGTAGACCCGCCCACTGGACTCTAAACTCAGAATAAGTAGAGATATATAAGTAAAATTCAAATTATACTGAATCTTCACCCATAATATATGTGTGATATATATATCAATCTGTTCAGCTCCTCCTGTTCTATAATATGCTACATGTTCAACATGACACTTTCCTTCTTGATCAGATTTTGGTTTTGCATCCTAATTTTTGGTAGGCCAACACTTTAGGCTCTGCGAGTTAAAAATATTCTCTATTGTTTATATATTTTATTTTCCTTCCATAGTTTCTATCCTGTTACCCAAAATTAATCTCTTCTAGACTCTAAAAAATGGTCCACGCTTCTGCTGCTCATTTGCATGCATGTTTCCATGTGCCTTTTGGCTCCTGCTCTGCTTCATGCTACATCTAGCTTTTCTCCTTTTGGCCTCCACTTGTAATGTTAGGTTATCCAGAATACCTGAAAATCTTGGTAATAATGGTTCAGCAAGCTTCTGATAAATTATTTGTCCCCTTGTTTTAGCATGTTGTAAGTGTTCAGTACCCTTATTGCTTGGGATCCCTATAGTAGTATTGTGCTGTACATTGTCCTTCACACGTCTGGTAGGTAACTTTTTAATCAGTTCTATAGCTGCTGCTTGACTGGTCACTTGGCCTTTTATACCCAAAAGATGCTATAAGAATATATAGCACAGCATGCAAGGGCACCATCTAAACTTGGGTTGTATCATCTCCATTGGGTCCATAGGACAGGTTTATGGGTAATGTAAATGGACCTTTACCACTTCCTATTTGGGAAAATTATGACATGCCTTAAAACTAAGATGAAAAGTTTTCCTTTTTGGCTAAATTGAGGTGACAGTGTAGACTTTGGAGCCCTTGGAGCCCATTTTGTGACATCATGTGGCATTGAACATTAGCAGTCATGTCCTTACCAATCACTAATACATTGAAAGTCATAAACTGTAGGTTCTCTAACACGAAATATCTTCTAATAGGGCCAGAAATTGTTCCCCTGTATCTATAGAAGTGCTTTATCGCCAGTGAAAACCAGGTCAACCATGCCCAGGTGTCATCAAAGAAGCCACCAATTGGTATTGGTCAATAAACTCTACTATGGGCACTTAGTTGGGTTCCAATGCTGCATTGGGAATGCATATTTCACTTGCCTTATTTTCAGTGCAAGAATAGTTCATGGAAAGGCAAGAAGGAAAGTTTTAGCTTTATACTTCCATGTCTGGGATTCATTACTATTCCTAAAAGTAGAGCAAGTGTTAATCGTATTACAAATGCAGCTCTTATTGTTCCAAACCATCTCATTTCCAGGTTAAGAAGGGTTAAAAGTGGGAACTAATTATTATTATTTTTTTTTTTTTGGAGTGAGCAAAATTATTTTTAGCAATCAGGTAAGACGGCACTAGAAATGGTCAATGTTACCAGTGTAATTTTTATACTTTCGACAATAGTACACATATGTTACAAGTGAGGAACAATGTGTGTGTGTTGTACCTTCTCTCCCTGTCTCACTGGCCGTCCTCTCTCTTTCTCTTTATCTCTCTTATACATGTGCACTGCCACAGGGAAGAGCGGTGAAAATTTCGATAGTCCGCTAACCCGGGACGTGCCAAGATTAGGCTGCGGTCTGCCTCATTATAAGGTTCTAAAGTCTGCAGGGCAGGCGACTCTGCAACCCGCGATGTAGAAAGGACTCTGGTAATGACCTACTGTTCCTCTTCTACTCACGTTACATTGTATTAGTGAGGACAGGGGTGTGCAGTCTATTGTTAGCATGTTGTTTTAGGTGGATTTGAGCCCCCTAAAAAATTTGTAGAGCTGATTTGGGGAGGTGCACACATTGTAGCATTGTCATCACTTCTGGTCATGTGCCTCTACACCGAAAACTTTTAAGGACAAGTAAAAAGTACAAATAGTATATCTTAGTCATTAATTATGTATGATTTTTATGTTTATTTTTTTTGAGGGGGTGTGGGGAGGTCAGAAAGTGCAATTGTGCTTGTTCACTATTTCATTAGCCTACCCTTTTGCATGCATTTCATTGATCTCCTTGGAATTTTTAACATTTTTTTATTTGGGGTACCATGACCTAGAACCCCCATGGTTGCCTTGGAACCTATTCAAGTGATAAACCCTTAATCCTTATCTCCGATCACATTTCTCGTCTCTGCAGCCAACATGTTGTTGGCCTACAATTGAGGTTCTTGATGTGTCCCTAAATAAAAAAAAAAATGGACAGAACGGAAGAAAAAACACTTCTGAATACCTGTCCAAGGTGTGAAAGTGGAGATCATATAAATCAATGCAAGGGGAGCTTTATTTTAATTTTTGCTATTGGAAGCCCATCCCCTCTATAGTCACCAATGTCTGCAAAGCCGCCTTCTGTCAATTCGAGATTGTCTCAAATACTCCTTATGGCAAAGCATTATATCTAAGTACAAGAGCTTTATAGGAAGCCATATATGCTCAATTAAAGGGGTTGTCCCAGCATTCCTGCAAAGAGCTGATGTTGCCAGGAGAAGACCCAGCCAGGTAGATAATTTTTTTAATACAAACAAGGTCTTCTAGAATGTTCTAGCTCATAGAGCCAGGCCCAGGAGCAGAAAACCCTCAATAGCGTCCATATGCTCCATTAAGGCATGAGCATTGTCTGTCTCTCTTGGGGCAACACTTTTAATCCCCACCCAGAAGCCCCTTCATCGGTAAGGCAGGTTTATTTTTCTTATAGTGGTAAATTCTTGCAGTGATCTGAGAATCTATTTCCTCTGACATAGTGTGATCAATGACCATTTGTCCACCTTAAGGCATATTTTCTGGCTATTAGATCACTACAGGGCAGTGGTATTTAGGTAGACTATGTATTCCAAGCACACCCTTTTCCTTTTCATCGTAAATCAGTATCACCTTTTCAATTTCTGTTGAGCAGGGTTCAGCTCATGGTTGACCTTAGCTGCAATGTTTTCTTGCTAATATTTCACATATTAACTCTTAACATATCCTAGAGAAAAATATCCTTGTGTGTCTGATGAAATGTGCTCCGTGGCTTTCACTGGCATATTTTGAACTGTTGAGGGTACCAGGAGGGGAAAACCCAATCCAACATGATGAGAACATATTAACTCAATGCAGCTGGTGCATTGGTATCACCCAAAGCTCTCTCCATTCCTTATTGGACTATTTACTGTTGTCCATCCTATTGCCCCTTCGTATGTTCAAACAGCCCCTCCATGCCAACCAATTTAAGTGGCACATTTATCCTCTCCTAACTATTGTCCATAGATGGACTTCTATCTCTTCCTGCCTCTGTGTCTACTCACCCGGGAACTAGGGACGGGCAGCCCTTATTATAAACAGTATAATGCTAAAAAGAGAAAATGGGACAATAGGCAGAGGCATAACATGAAGCTTCTGGGCGCTAATGCAAAATCTATGACCTGGCCCCCCAACTTGAACGCTTCATTCATAATAGTGGACTTGTGTGGTCATGAGAGACCTAATGGTCCCCGTAAGGCTCCTGGAGCCACATCTTCTGCACTCATTATAGTTAGGCCCCTGGAAATAGACGAAATATTTGCCACCTTATGATTTTCCTCTGGCATTGACGACTACTTAACTTGTTGACTAGAGCAACGATGACCTTTGCTATAGCTATAGAGGTAGTTTTTGTTTTCCGATTTTGTGCGAAGGTTTTTCTTTTTTGTTTAATGGTCTTTATGTCCTAATTGTGAATTACTGTTAGGTAAGAGCATTTGGAGCGCCCAAGTAGAATGTGTTACTAAATATGTTTTTTGTATCTTAAGATTTCTGTATTCACTTTGTTACCTCGTAACTGCCAAGAGAGTCTGGGGATGCATGGTGAGGAGGTGGAAAGAGGAGGGGTAGTAGGAGGGAGAGATGGGACTCTTAATAGCCCAGGAGAAGGGCTGCACCAGCTGTCAAACAGGCAGAGGCAAATGCATAGCGAACCTTAAGGGTCCCCAAATCGTCAGGTTTATTGTTCAGCAAGAATAGTAATTAAATGTTTTGTTTTGACATTTTGATGGGGCACCAGGGCCTCCTGTCTGCATCTTGCAAATACTTTGCAAACCGTTACATCAAACTGTAGCCTATTTCACCTTTGTTGCATCACAGGGGATCAACGTCTGACCAGAACGAACGAACGAAGACGTGTATCTATACCAATAGATAATTTTTATTAAGAAATCTAAAATCGGTATATGCTAATAATATACATGCTCTGAGCCTGGTGCTTCCCGCTGGCTCCTAAAACAACACTATCAATCACTGCATATTTTTACATTCATTTTTCATCTAGAAATTGACTTGTGCTTTTCCCATACAGACAGACTTTTTTTTTTTTTACTCTTTTTGTCAATACACTATGCAAAACAAATTTTAGCAATATAATTTGCAAACTTAGGAACAACAAGGCCAGAATCCCGGCTCGAACCGACTATTCAGCTGCTTTAGCATCTCCAGTATGGTGGCTTACTGCAGTCATTGAGATAAGGGAATGAAACAAATGTGCTTACCCTGTAGATTCAAGTCTTGATTGGGACTTTAATTGGATGTATGCTCTCTTTTGTGACATGACTCTGAATAGGACTTGTTCTCTGGACTTGAAGTTCTTGATACAACAGGCTAGAAACAGTCTTGTTTTAGATTAACTGCTTTATCGTATAGAGACACACAGATATTTTCCATGGTAATGCTGGCAACTGACCACCTTCTGTACTGAACCATTCTTAAAGGGGCTTGGATTTTTCTATTAATGGCCATCAGGGGTTAACCACTTGGATCCATGTCGATCTGTTTATTAGCGGCATTGCTGTCACTATGGTCAGTGCAATGTGCTTCCATAGTGACGGCATTGGTGAGTGTCAGCTGCCCCGAATTCATGCAGATCAGCTGATTACCAATCATCTACTGATGACCTGTTCTGAGGATAGGTCATCAATGGAAAAAAAAATCAAAAATAGTTGGAAATATTATGGGTTCCCACAACGATGAAAATAATAAACTCTGCTTGATGTAGTGCAGAAGTTGTAAAAGTTGTCATCCTTTATTTGTATGGCAGCCTCCTGACACTTTCCTGATGACAGATGTAAGGTGAGATAAGCCACTCCCCTCACTACGTACAAGACACAGGCGCATTCAACCATGTGGAATCGGAAGAGATGGTTGTAGGCTCAATGCTTGTTTGACCAACAACTATCTCATAAGATTAGGATGGTCTTAAAAGGGTTGTCCAGGATTGAAGTAATTTTTTTTGTCTTAGAACAGTGCCACACTTGTGCCTTCTCGGGTATTGCTCCTCATCCCCATTTGTTGGGCCTAACTGCAGTACCAGGCATAGCCTATGCACAAGTGAAAAAACTGAGGATTTGAGATCTAATCCATCTGAAATAACAAATGGATGACTTCTTAGTGTTCCATCTTATTAATATGCAGAGAGACTCTTAAAGAAATAGACACCTTTAAACTACCCTTCCTTAACGAACATGTGGCAAACTTCCAATGGTAGCTGGGCTAATGGTTCTGATAGACCCCCACAAGTATACTTTGGCCAGATGCACTTGCCAGTGTCCTTTTTGGTTTTTATACTTCACTCCTTCATTTGGAGGAACTAAACTGGTCTTGATCCCACTGATGCTGTTGATGTCTTGTAACATATTCTCTTTAACCACTATGCCAACTTTTTCTGAATGTTTTTAAAAATAATTGGTTGAATGCAAACATTTACATTCATATAACATAAGATCCATGTTGACATTGATGCAATTAATGAAATTCTCTGAAATGACTATATTATTTCACATAGTCACCTTGTAATAACAGAAGGGTGCTGTATTGGGTAGAGGGATGAAGTGGCTTTGAATTACATAACTATTATTGCTTTTACATTGGCTGGTGGTTTATGATCATCTTGTTGCCATTACAGCCAAAATCTGACCATCATGTTTCTTCAAAGCCATATTCTGGTAAGCAGTCCCATGTACCATGACAGTGTTTAGAATATGTATTCAGCATGCCACAGAAAAGCCATAATCTACAATTCTAAAACACCGAGATTTAAGTCACCGTTTCCTTTTTGAGATATGACTCGGGTAAATTTTTTGTATACACGACTCGCAGCTCAAAGCAAAAACACTCATAATAAATTAGCTCTCGGGGGACAAGATAGCTCATAGTAAAAGTGATACATTTTAAAGTTTTTGAACCACTAACCAATGTTTCCTTCTTCTCTTCAGATCTCAGACCACTGCCTGATGTAGCCATGACGGGAAACTGCACGCGGGAATGTACAGAATATGGACACTCTGATACTTGCTGGATGCCCGGCCAGCCATCCCCCAACCGCAGGCCCAAGAATGCCCTGAAGCTCTCCACTTTTGTGCCTTACCAAGACAAGGGGAGTCAAGAGCAGATTGGCAATGGGAACCCCAGAATTCCAGAGGACCGCATTGGAGGCAACAATAACAGCACCACCAAAATGGCCAACATCCAGCTGTTACCGACTTACAGTGCCTTTACTAGTAACAGCCATGAGCCATGTACGGACTCCCCTATGGAGGAAATCCCACTAACCCAAACGGCTGATTTCCAACATGCCACAACTCCTTCCTCCCAATCTGCCAAGAGGGAGATATACCTGTGAGATTCACTTTTTTGGCATGGTTTGAACTTGAAGGAGTAAAGGAAGAATTGGGAAATACAGACCTAAACCAGGCTAACTTTTAAATGAAGGAGACATTAGAGAGGAATTAAGACAATTGCTTTTTGGTCCATGCAACTGCTTCTAGGCCTATGCCTATTTTAATTTTTAGTGTTTTATTTTTTTTGTTCTGTTTTTCCATTTTTATTTTATTATTCCTATGTAAAATTTGAAACAGCCCTCTACATAGACAATTCATTGGTGTAAAGGTCAGAACTGGATTTAGAGAGGGGAAAGCACATTTTTCTTTTAAAAAATGTAGTTTTTATATTAAAAAAAAAGGGAACTTGCGTTATGTTTCTCGGCCAAAGATGAGAAACTATAAAGCAAAGTTGGACTTTATAAGCCATTATGGTTTGTGTCTGAGAAGCTAAAAGAAGGGTGTTCTTGGTGCTGCCATCTCTTCTGGTACATAGGTTGAATGTCCTCATTTATGGGAGAAATTACTGTCTCTTTGTGGTGAATGAATGACACTTGGTAGTTTTTATTTTGTTTTTCATTGAACATTTGGCACTAGGCTTAGGTTAAGATTCTGCATATATGACTCACATCTTCCCATCAGAAATGAATCTTAAGGTTCTGCTCAGGTACTTCAGTATCTGGCCTTGTAGACCCGTGTGTCAAAAATACCCAGATTCCCGTCCCTTACGTGGTACTAAGGTTCTTTCGACTTAAATTTCAATAAATTCTTTAGAAATATTTTTGATATTCAACCTTTTAAGATATTCATTTTCTGTCATTTTTCCTAAAATTAACTTCGTAAAAATGGCATGCTGACTTCTTACTTTGTCATCCATGCGGTGGGCCGTCCATTAGATGGTTACTGCTGTTTAAGGTTGGTTTATGATAAAGGAGGTTATCACATCTGATAAATACTTTTTATAATACAGTTCATGTAATGTCACCAATTTTTTTAATTTGATTTACTGCATGCTCGTGCTAAAAAGTAAGGACTCCTCAGCCTTGAGCCAAACTCGATGAAGGTTAGGCAAATGCCTGAGGATGCTACCTTGGGCTATGGTTCACAACCACTTCTTGAAGGGGTCTAGTAATCGTGGTCTAGTAAACCGGTGTCGAAAAATGTCCTTAAGTAGTGGAAGGGGAAAGATATTATATACCAAAGGTGCCAACTGAATGAGTACGGATGATTGCAAGGGGACAGCCTGATGAGGACCAAACTGTAATCTATCTGCATATCCAACTCATCAATAACAGGGTAAGCTGCGAGTTTGACTGGCCGTTTCATGTAGACTTCTGTAAATACAATCCCTTTGAATGAAGATTTAGTCTGCCTGATTTCAGCTTTTTATTGTTGCAAGATATCCCTTTTTTTTTTTTTTCTTCTTTAATTTATTTATTGTAATTTAATTTCCACTACACTCTGCCAAATGGCCCACAGCCGATTGGGCGCTTTTTGGTTACAAGAGTATGTAGACTGGTGTATTCAGTGGCATTACTTCCCGTTTCTATTTAATGGGAGAGAGAAATTCTTAAAACCAGAGTAGAAAGGTTAAGTTCTGTGTGTGGGTTTCTGTAATACATACTAATTTGCACATAATCTGCCTAGATTTGCTAAATCAAAGTTTCTCCTTTTTTATTCGTTTTCAACTGTAAATTGTTCCACAAGCTCGGAACGGAGAGTTTTGATGTTTTTTTTAACTGGTACCAATCCATGATTCTACGATGTGTTTTGGGGAGAAGCGGTACCCACTTTAGTAAAATGAAGGTTTTGTATACTGTGCAGGGGATGTATACTACTCATAAACGGTATTACTTTTGAAAGGTTGGGTTACTAGAATTTTTTCACTTTAGTACAGTGAGTGCATGGAGAAGAGAATTTGGAATGCTTTGTACTTGACTTCTGGTCTTTAAAGGACGTATAGCCTCATATCCTTCTTACAACATATACTGTAGTGTCATTCCGATCCATGTTGTTTGAGGCCACAGGAGCAATTGCAAAAATAAAAATGGAACCTGCCCAGAATCTGGAGTGTAACGTAATCTCCACCTGATGTGTGCCATCTGTTCTGGTCACCTTATACTACTGTACTACTTTGCCTCTTTTGTGGATTAGCTTTCCTTTGATGTTTCTATACATGCACTAATAACTTCATACACTACTGTCTTTATGAGGCTTTCAATAACTTGGTGTGTTGGGCACAGGTGTGTTGCGGTGATGGGCAGCCATCAGCTTCCAACCTCTGATTCCAAAGGAAGAATAAAATGTAATTGCTATGGGCTATAGTATTTAAAGAGTTTTCCAGGACTCAACTATTGATGACCTATAGTCGATTGGAAGATATCTGGTCGGGATTTGTCGTTACTGGAAATGCACAGCTCCATACACACTGCAGGCATAGATCTCATTGGGGACTTTGGCTCCAATACCATTCAAGACCACTGCTATGTCTTCGGAGCTCCTTGCTTCTGCAGCACATAGGCACCATACACTAGCACAGTGGCTCAGAGATTGGTTTATCAGCAGGTGGCCCTTATGGAAGACCTCCACTGATCAACCATTGATGCATTCTGAGGATAAGTCATCACTAGTTCAGTCTTTACATTCACTTCAAGCGTTTGTTTTTGCAAAGTACAGTAGAAAAGTTTGCTCTACGACACAGTTTGGACATCTTAGGATTCCACTATTGATTTGAAAGTAATTGGAGAAGATAAGACGTTTTAAGCAAGCAAAAGTTGTCCGTCTCGTGCACATTTGGTGGTGGTTTAACGTTTCTACCCTATTTTCTACCTTATTTAATATAGGTCTTAAACACAATGGAAGTTGCCATTTTTGAAGTGTAGCTCCAGTCACAACAAGCCATTCGGTGCTGCTGCCTGAATTTTAAAAGTTACCACTATGATGCCTAACTTCTGGACTTTTACCATTAGGCTACAGCATCATCTGTACTGTCAACTATACTTTTTCAGGCACAACTTTTAGAACTTGAGCAGGAGCACGAAATGCCATCTAGCTGGAAACCACATTTCAATGTACATTCACCTACTCTGTAGGCACAGGCTGAGAATGTGAGGCTCAATGCAAGTAAATTGGTTATGACTGCTCCTGTGGAGCATAGAATTATAAGCCGAGATTATCGTGGGCCTTGCTGGCATTACTTTGTGCCTTTCTGCCTCAGTGATGTCACTAGTTTCGAGTACTTTGCGTTTCTTGAGCCTCTTTCAAAATGGCTGTTGTCTTTGTGCTTCTAGGTCTTCTTGCTGAATCAAAATGGTCCAATAGAGACGTTCGACGATGATTCAGACATCAACATTTTTTTTTTTTCCTTGTGCTTCATTAACCCTACGTCTTAAGCATCACAGGCTTGCATTTCCATCCCCGTCTGTCTGCAGCTGTCTATATAAAGCTAATTTCTCATTAGCACATCACTAGTCTGAAATACTTTTGCTTTTACTTAATAACCACTTCTCTCTTCCAGTCATTGTTTAGCTAAGAGACCGGTAGAAGAATGGAAGAGTAACTGACAGTTTTTCCTCTGCAAGTGAGGGGTGACTGTGTCAGAGCTATGCTACGCGCCTTCATGATCTGATATGACATCTCTAACACACATCCCTGTCTGGGTAGGTTCTTAATTATCAGCTCCTGTCTCCCATTTACTTGCTATCGAATACCTCACTCACCTCCACTCACCCCGGCATTCTCTGCATTACACTTCAGGACATACGTTGTTCTTGCGCGTATAATTGTTGCTGCATTTTTAATGTGGGTTGAAATCTTGTTTGAGAAGAGTCTATTTTTGTGGTGCGATCATTCTTGACATTTTATGCACAATGGTGTAGAGCCAGGTTGGACAGCTCGGGTGTCTGACACATTCAGACACCTTAGAATATGACAGCTGTCAAGGAAATAGCTTGGCCAAATAAGTAGTACACTTGTTAATGTCTTCCTTGCTAGAAGAAACTTTTGAATGGATGGCATGCAGAGCATGATGGGACACTTTAGCTCATATACTGTACTGTAACATTGCAGTCTTCATCACAAAAGGCCTTGTGTTTCCATGCCAGAAGAGTACATCACAGAGTTCCTGTAGGGTTGGACCCTTACTAGGTATAACAATTGCCCATTGTAAAGGAAATGGCTATTTATATGTTTATGCTACGTTGTCATTTGGACTATTATAGAGTTCTTGCCACTGCATGTTCGTGTGAAAATGCGACAGAAGATATGGTGATGGGAAGTTAATTACCCAGCTTATTTTAGCTACAAAATTTTTGATTTCCCCAGAGGCGTAACTTGAAGCTCCTGGGCCCGATGCAAAACCAGTAACAGGGTCCCAACTATAATGCTTTATTCATAGTACTGGGCTCCCTATATGGAGAAGAGAGGCCTTATGGGCCCCCTAAGGCTCCTGGGCCCGGGTGCAACCGCATCACCTGCATCCTCCATAGTTACGCCCCTGGATTTCCCCTATCATTTGCATGTCATCAAAGCCATTTTAACAGACTTCCATGGCAGTTGCAAGGTATCTTGACATAGGGATGTAATGCTGAATCTATGACCGGGTAAACTCAAACCCCCATACTTCACAAACCCTTTATTTGGTCTTCTGAAATGTAAGCATTCAGTGCATTCTTGTATCATTGTTGACCAGGCTGTTGAAGTTTAGGTAAGACGTGGACTTAAAGGCACTTTGATATATAGATGACATCCTTTTGGAGTGACTGGATATATACAATAACCTAACTAGGAAATGGTTAGTGCTGTAATTCACTCTCTTTGTACCTCAAATGTATAATGTACAGTCTAGCAATGTTACATAAATCCCACAGTTCGAATCCGCTTCGCTTCCCAAATTTTTTGGAAATGGTGACACTGTGTGTCAAAAACCATAGACTAATCCTAATGGGCATACCGAATCCCCTATTTTATATGCCATGTTCATTCGGTTACATGACCCCGTTTTCTTCAATTGTACGTGCAATAGGAGGGCAGGTTGTTGCCCCTATCCAAAAGACTTTCTTGCGTTTTAAGCCTGCACTACGATGACACAAGACATTTATTTTATTTTGAGGACAAAAACCAAAGGTTAAAACGTGAACGTGATGGAAAAAAAAATTGGATCTCCGGTGGTTACATTTGGCAGAGTAGTCTGATATGGAATGCTAAAGTTCTGAAAAACCCCACAAAATAAAAAAGGGTGTATAAAAGAAAAATAATCAAAAGCCTGTTTTTAGATTTTTAGTGTTGATTCTTTTTGCCTCCTGACCTATTGAGGTATTGGCAATGTCCACCAATGGAAAGGGGCTAACACGAAAAATTTAATTTACCTGCTTGTGATGCTGCCTTGTTTTGTACAGTTTTATGTACATGAAAGTGTTGCTTTTTAATATAAATCTTTAAAGAAATCTATATATATAATTAAAAAAAGGAAAAATCCCACACAAAAACCTTGACTGAAAATATTATGGCAAAGTATGTAACTATTTTTAAGATGGGTGAATTAATATGTATAATCCGAAGCTATCGTTGAAGTTTTCTCGATTTCTAAGTATTTGATGTATTTTCCCAAGTTACCCTAAACCTTGACCTTTCTCTCTGGGAAGTTTTTTTTTTTTTTTCTATTTTCTCTTCCTATTTTAATTTCATAATTTTGAATTGAATGATTTTTTGTCACTCCCTATTTTATTAACCCTGTGAGCACAATCATTTTTTTTATTTTTTTTATTTTTTGTTTCTTGTTTTTAATTGTTTCAGCATGGCAAGAATAAAACAAATTTGTGGTCTGTCTATTACCGTTTTTACTTTTCAGATACATGAAAATCTTTCTGTTCTGTTTGCGGAGCTGTCAAATAAAGAATTCCATTGTAATTATACTCTGTGTCTCACGATGACTTGCATATTATGTGTCAATCCTTTTTGTGTATCTGTTGCGATTTTATGTGAAATGATGGTTACTCTTGGTTAACTGGATGTGACTTGAGCGGGTAGGGCGTTTATTACAGAGAATGAAAAAGTAGAAGTCTTATTGGACGCTGTACGCAGAGTTCAGTGGCTACTTAACTGTACTAATACCCATCATGTACAGTCTTTAACCCCTTGAGTGGCGGGTTTCCTACCACCCTGTCATGCCCACCAGGGCAGGTTTTTTAAAATGGTCTAATCATTGAATTTCAACTAATTTTGCAGTTGCGTCTCAAGAGCCATAACTTTTTCATTTTTCCATTGCCATGGCCATATGAGGGCTTGTTTTTTGCGGGACAAGTTGTGATTTTTTTAAACAGGGGGGGAGGAAAAAAAGAAATGGGGAAAAAAGAAAAAAGGGGCCATGTCATTAAGGGGTTAAATAATGTATTAACTTCCTTCTCTGGGTCATTACGACGCATGGATACCACATGTGTGATTGTAAAAAAATAAAAAATACAAAGTAAAGGGAGACAAGTGTTTTTATAATTTTTTACCTTTTTTTTTTTTTTTTTTTTTTTTTTTATAATTTTTATTTTTTTTGTCCCTTTAGGGGACTTCCACAGGGACCCATCAGGACCCCCTGATCACATTCCGGGGGTCCGATGGTGACAGCCCTTTACATGCTGCAGTGACAGCCCTTTACATGCTGCAGTCACATAGACTGCAGCATGTAAAGGGTTAACACAGCAGAGATCGGAGGTTTTCTCTGATCTCTGCTGTAAGAGCTAGTACCTAGCTGTCCTCTGACAGCTAACAACCAGCTCTCCCTGCCACAGAGACCATCGGCTTGCTTCTGTGTGGGTCTGTGCAGGCAGAGCACACTGTCACAGCTTGTGGCATTGTGCTCTGCAGCTCCCATAGTGATACATAGCCCGGAAATCTTCCGGGCTATGTCACTATGAGCAGTGGAGCTCGTCCCGGAAAATTTCCGGGCGTGCCACTCAAGGGGTTAAAGGGATTCTGCCAAGTATAAATCAAATAAATAAATCTTATTTGTATAGCGCCAACTAATTACACCCACTTTAAAGTAATTTATTACTGGATAATAATAAATAACTCCTCTTACTGACCTCAGAAGGATAAGTCAACATTGAGTCAGCTACCTGAACCACGCAGGGATTGAACTTGTAACCTTCAGGTCGTGAGCGAGCGTTTAGGACTGCATTTCTGCTGCCTTAAAACGTAGCGCCACACGAGGCTCTAGTTATAAAGTTATCCTCTATCCACTTTGCTGGAGGTCCAATTGCTGGGACTACCAATCCAAAGAACATTAGTCCGGTCGGTCCCCAAGTGAATGAAGTAGAGGTCATGCAGGTGTACAACAGCTCCATTCACTACAAGGACTGTCCCAGAGATAACCAAATTCAAATGCATAGCACACATGCGCAACCTCTGCTGCATTCAGTCAGTGACTGACAGAACCCCATTTCTTAGATACAGTGGGGGCCCAGTGGTCGAATTATGCAAATCATTAAGTTATGTTCTATCCTTTGGATAGGGGATAACTTTATAACTTGGCACAACCCCTTTAAACCATTAGACTGCAATACCCCATTTTACTTACCTCACTAATGGGCGTACAACCTTGACATACATCTTTTTAAGATGGTGGCTTAGCTGACTACTGACAGCCAGGCTCCTGCGCTAACAGCAAGTAGCAGAGAAATCTCAGATGCTGGCAGTTTAACACCTTATATGACACAATCAATAGCAACTACAGCATGTAAGCAAATGACAGGGGAAGGGGGGCTCCTTATGTCACTCATCGGCACCCCGCAATGCGATTGCAATGTACCAATGGGTTCCCATGGTAGCTGGAAGCCTGACAAAGACCTCCATGTCTGCCATGTAATTCTATGTACCCTGGAGTAGTGCCATTAAAAAGTACAACTCGTCTCATTACAAACAAGCCCTCATATAGCTATGTCCACAAGTTAATTCTCTTGCAAGGTGATGATGAATATAACTTGGTCCTTGAGGCACAAAATTGGCAGATCTCGAAGAGGTTAAGGGTTATCCAGTTTTTTAGTATTTTTTTTGGTGTCCTTTAACAAATCTGTCATAGTGGTAAGGTATTTGGGACTTTCACCTACTACAGTAGCATACATGTACTGTATATGTAGTAAATTATAGTACCTTCAGATGAAAGTGTATGTCTGTGTGGGCATCAGCTAAAGGGGTTTTCTGAGATCATAAAATTTTGGGCTAAAGGAAGGAAAGATAGCATAAAATAGCAAAGGAACTGATGCGCATCTGTTAAATCCCATGCTGGTCTAGCACTACCACTCCAATGGTTCCCAGCGGTCTTTGCTTGCCTAGCTGCATTGATGGTATGCCTGTGTATGCACATCACTGCTTCAGCCAATCACTGGCCTTAGAGATGTATAGCACAAGACTGCTGAGACCTGAGAAGTTGTGCCTGTGTTGATTGCATGGGCACAGTTCTTCCAGCATTGTGATGTGCATGTACAGCTTTGTGTCTTAGGACATGCTATACCATGAATATATGCCATGGTGCTTGAATGGGCTTTCCAGCTTATGTGTTCATTGCATATCAGTCGATTTGTATATGTCTCAGCAACTTTTGCTTGCTAGTGGAGCACACTGAAGAAAACAGAGGCTCTATGGGAAAAGATCAAACGGGGGACC
Organism: Eleutherodactylus coqui; assembly: GCF_035609145.1. Lineage (NCBI taxonomy): Eukaryota > Metazoa > Chordata > Amphibia > Anura > Eleutherodactylidae > Eleutherodactylus > Eleutherodactylus coqui. The sequence goes on from NC_089838.1 coordinate 34,483,269, forward strand.
CGAAAGAAGGTACAGTATTGCCTCCCAGTATTGAAATGTCTGGGGTTTGTTGCCTCCTACACAACATTTTGGTATCTCTTTCAGACCAATTCTCCATATACTTGCTATGTTCGTTAGCAATACAGTCTTTTGGAAAGCTGAGTCCTATATTGGTTCTTACTACCAATGGCAAGCGGGATGGGGTCAACATGAACTGGGCCACTTTTCGCCAAAGGTCTCATACCACCCTCTTGGGCTGCTTGTATAAAATGTCCAGGCTTTTCTGCTGTCTATGGTGGATATGGGTGTTGAATGTAATATGTGGCCCTTAGATTGTGTCAGGGGTCACATGTGGAGGCCCCATACAATGGTAAGTTGACCATCATTGCTTATAAACCGAAGTGGCTTCTGAAATCTACAGTATGCCTTATCACATGACAATTCCCCATCTTATTACAGGAGTAGACTGGTCATTAATTATCTTTCAATTATCTTACTGGTATAAAGAGGACCGGACACCGCACCACAGTATGTGACTGGTGACAGAGGACCGCAGCAACCAATCATTAATGTTCCATTCTTGTAATGTAATATATATATATATATTTTTTTTTTAATTGATGGCTGTGCATCTATTCAGTGGTAGAAATGCAGCTGCAAAACCCGCAGCCTTTCGCTGAATATTTTGAAGCAGACTCGCCGCCTGCATTTCGCTGCGGCCCCCTCTCCCCATAGAGAGGAGAGCGGCGGCCACAGCGGAAACCGGGAAAGAACTGACATGCCGCGGCTCTGAATTCCGCGCGGCATGTCAATTTCAGCATGGCTTGGCTGCAATGGATCGGCCGCAGCATGTGGATGAGTTTTTTGCAGATGTATTCCGGGATAAAAAGCCACACGCGGAATTTCCGTCCAAAAAAGTCTGCACTGAAATTCCGTGGCAATTACGCCCAGTGGGAACTCAGCCTTAGAGGAACAATCTCTACCACAGTTTCTGTACTAGTGCTCTTGTGTATTGCAATATCTTATCCCTGGGGAATGCTTTTAGGATATTTTTCCCTAAAAAAATAAATCAACTGAATCCATAATATAATTAAACTGCTAACTACTATTTTCCTGTCGGTATGTGCGTGAGTGCGTCTCATGTTCCGCCCCTAATCACATGCTGGTGACGTTATTTCAGGTCCTACGGCATGAAACATGCAGAGCATGGCAGCAGCTGTCTGCTCACAGGACCTTTTGATGTCACCATCATGTGATCAGCCACCGACATTTAGCCCCGCCCCTGCTCACATGGCTGATGTCACCACACAGTCACATGGTTTCCGCCCCATAGCATCATTGCAGGGCCTTCTAAAGCATATATCAAACACACAGCCTGCCAGCAGCTGTGTGCTCACAGAACGTGATATGTCATCGCAAGTGCTAAGCAACCACCACCAGTCCAGCCTTCATTTAATCATGAACCGTTACCCAGTGTTGTAACAAACTGTCGCTGTCGTGCAAACATGTCACCAGAGAGGGTTTAACGCCGCTGTGAAGCTAATGCAGCTTACATGAGACCGCGACAAGCCACGATGTCACCTCAGCCACCAGCTGAAGTTTGTAAATTCCGGCAGAGCGAACATTTTTCCTCAGCGAGCTGCTGAAGTTCGTAAGTCACATGCAGCTCCTATGCGAAAGCAATGTAGCAGAGCTGTGTGTGTGTGACGTGTATGTAGCAGAGCCGTGTGGTGCATTGCGCCACCGGGAACACTAATACTATAATTTCCTAATAATTACCTAAATGCTTGTTTCGTATCTTTTATTTACGGGTATGAAGGAAGATGAATATTGTGTAGCTGTATTTACTTCATGTAGGGATGTTGGGCTTAATAGCTGTTTAATCAGCTAAAACCTACAACCAATAGGTTCCAGAATTCAGAATAAACTTGCATTAAAGAGGTTTTCTGGGAGTTAAAAAAAAAAAAAATTCTAATAAACAAGTTCTAATAAAATACAAAACTATGCCATACTGTACGGTGAAGGAGCCCTGGCATCTGCTGCTCAGATCCTGGAAGAAGATGCAGGGGCCCCCATTGGTCAGTGTGACCATGACCACTCGGCCAATCTCAGCTTATGGCGTTCATGGGCAGATCTGAGCAGCAGGGAATGAGGCCTGGGGGCCTTTGTGGACCTTTTACTTGGATTGGATTTGTTTTGTAACACAGTAGTATTTGCTACAAGTCTAAATCACCAAAATCTGCAGGTTTAGGATGAATGCAGATGGCCAGGTCGGATCCTGCTGTGAGAATTCTCGCAGCGGGATGCGACCTGTGACCCGCGGATCACCTCCTCCAGCGTCTTCTCTCTGCTCTGCGATGTGTCGGCTGGTGCACAGCCGCACATGCGCAGAGTCAGCACGTCAGCAGTGACTTTTCTATGCGAGCCTCTGCGGGGTTCACACAGAAATGGGGAATGCCGCGATTGGTACCACGCGGGTTTTTCAATTTCACATCAAAATACATATGTTAGACGTGTGGACTTCGATGTGGAGATTTCCACTCGATAGCAAATTCTACTGCATGCTGCAGAACATTTCTGCTCATGTGAAAGTCCCAATGGAGGGGGTGAGAGAGAGTGGCTAATTTTTCAGCATTTTTTTTTTCTTTTGTCGCATTCCCTCTCGTTAGAATTAGTTTTTTTAAAAGTCTGAGAAAACCTTTTTTCTTGTCACCATTTATACTCCTGCCCTTTCAAATATTAATAATACCCCAAAAAGAGCACACAGACACTAAATGTATTTATTTTCTAAGAGTGGTAGTTGCCTCTGAGTTCACATATTGCTCAATAGCTGAGGATCTTTGGTAGTGGAATGCAAGCCGAAGTTCTGTGGCAATGTACAATGCAAATAAAAGGAGTTTTAAAAAAAACATTCACTTATAATGGAAAAAACCTGCAACAGAAGATCCAGTGATGCTGCCGACTTGTTGTGGAAATGCCATGGCTTTTCACCATGGAATTAATTCACTGCAGTACATGGTGGAAATCTGCATCCAAATCTGCAGATGGCCTTTGGTGCAGATTTTCTCAATGATGATGTAGGTGGGCGCCCCGCACCCTGTCTTACAGTATAAGTGGCTAAGCCAATCAAAATTTTGTAGCTGACTTCCATGCCCTATACCCCACTCCCTCTGGCCCATTACCTGCCTGGAAGGGGGAGAAAGTAGACAGGAGATGGTTCATGCCCATGTGGTACTGGTGAGCGCTGCATTGAGGTCTCCTCTTCCAGGTCAGAGCTTCGTCCAGGAGGGGTAGACAGAGGGGGGGACAGTTTGTAGGAGCCTTATAGACAGTGTGTGTGTGTGTGTGTATAGAAGGACCTTTGAGAGCATGCCCTCCCCTCTCCATAGGAAATAGTAACATGGTATGCTAGGCTGAAAAAAGACATAAGTTCATCCAGTGCAGCATACTACCCACCCCTCCCAGCACCACAATGTTGATTCAGGGGAAGGCCAAAAAAACCCAATGAGGCAGAAGCTAATTTTTCTTCATTTAGGGGAAAAAACATTCCTTACCGATTCCAAGTCTGGCAATCTGAATAATTGCTGGATCACTAATCCTTCTGAAGTAATTGGTGACTATAACCTGTAATATTGTAATGCTCAAGAAATGTGTCCCAGCCCCTCGTAAACTTTTATCCAATTTGCCATTACACAACACAGAATCGGGGTAATATGCAGCTGCTCTTTTGAGAATCTGCAAAGATCATATCACAGCAAATACTAACAGTATGATTACCTGTTAATTCTGCAATGTTGTTCATAGTACAGAGGAACTGATGAGCAAGGTTTATCCTCAACTGCAACCTAACATGGGGAATATTACTAATGAAACTGTAGGATAGATGAATGAAAAAATTCTTCACAAGTCAAAGGAGAAATTGTACAGTATCTGTCAGTGGATAATGTTATGGACACTAAACAAGTCTCCTCATAACCTGTAGAGTTCCTTAAAGGGGTGGTCTCGCGAAACCAAGTTGGGGTATACACTTCTGTATGGCCATATTAATGCACTTTGTAATGTACATTGTGCATTAAATATGAGCCATACAGAAGTTATTCCACTTACCTGCTCCGTTGCTAGCGTCCTCGTCTCCATGGTTCCGTCTAAATTCGCTGGCAGCTTGCTTTTTTAGACGCGCTTGCGCAGTCCGGTCTTCTGCTCAGCGCGAGCCGCTTCAGTGTGTTAGACGCTACAGCTCTTCTGCGCATGCGCAGACGAGCTGTCACTGCTCGGGAGCGCGCTGCAGCGGCCATTCTGTACCTTCCTCTGTTAGAGGAAGGTGCAGAAACTGGAGCTGCCCAGCGGAGAAGCCCAGCCCAGCCGCCCCGAGAAGCCTCCCAGGTAAGTGATTTGTCGGGGGGGGGGGGGGCTGCCGCTGCGCCGGGGGGGGGCTGTCGCTGCGCCGGGGGGGGGCTGTCGCTGCGCCGGGGGGGGCTGCCGCTGCGCCGGGGGGGGGCTGCCGCTGCGCCGGGCTGCCGCTGGGCCGGGGGGGCTGCCGCTGCGCCGGGCTGCCGCTGCGCCGGGGGGGCTGCCGCTGCGATGGGGGAACTAGCGCTAGGTCGGGGGGGCTGTCGCTGCGATGGGGGGGCTGTCGCTAGGCGAGGGGGGCTGCCGCTAGGCCGGGGGGGGTGTCGCTGCGATGGGGGGGCTGTCGCTAGGCCGGGGGGGCTGTCGCTGCGATGGGGGGGGCTGTCGCTAGGCCGGGGGGGGGCTGCCGCTAGGCCGGGGGAACTAGCGCTGGGCTCCGGAACCTAGCGCTGGGCTCCGGGGCCTTCACCTGGGCTGAGGGTCTAGCGCTGGGGAGCCGGGGGCTAGCGCCGGTTACCTGCTGCCTGGCGGTGGGCGTCTGGTCGGCGGCTGCGGGGCGTCTGGTCGGCGGCTGCGGGGCGTCTGGTCGGCGGCTGCGGGGCGTCTGGTCGGCGGCTGCGATGCGTCCGGTTGCCATGGAGACACAGCTGGCGGCGTCTCGGGAGCGCGCACGTCGGGCTGCAGCGAGCGACGGGGAAAGAGCCGGCGGCCATCTTGAGGAAACTTTTATAAGTTGCTGAAACGCTGGAACGGTAAGTACGAACCAGCTAGAAATGTCATTTACAGGGGGGCTTAGTAATGTGTACTTAATGGGGGGGACTGGGCAAAAAAAAAATTTAACTGCTTCCTCGAGACATCTCCTTTAACTCTTTGGAAATGTCAGGAGAGCCTTCCCATAAGCTGCAGTTAAAAGTTGGTGTTCTGGTCCTCCTAATGCAAAATCTTGATGCACCAAAACTGTGCACGGCACACGATTACAAATTACACACCTGGAGTGAAATACTATAAGAGCCCTTATTATGACTGGAATAGTAAAAGGAGAAAGTGTTCTAATTCCACACATTCCGATAATACTGAAGGATTTTTTTCTTTTCAATTAAAAAGGCTGCAATTCCCTCTAAAAAAATAACATTTGCGATGATGATCAATAAGGCTCAAGGGCAAACACTTAAGGTAGCAGGTGTACATTTAAAAAATGTTTTTCTCATGGGCAGCTGTATGTGGCGGCTCACATGTATACAGACCACAAAACCTTTATATACTAGCAAGAGATGAGAAGACCAAAAACGTCCAGAACTGTGCGGACAGCAGATTGCGGTTACATTCCCTGCACTATTTCAACTTTTTACGTTTCAATATACAGCAAAACACAGATTAGATTAAACAAAATACAAATTGCATGTGGACGAAGCTGCGGGTAACGAGCTAGTAGTGTTATAAAGTCACAAGTTTTATTGCACATTGTTTTTGCATAAATATGTACAAACTTTGGTTTGTAATACGTCTATTTTCATAAGTGATAAAGTGGGTGTGGTTATTGGGAGGGGCGGGTCTCATGCAGACCAACAGATTCATTCTAGTTTGTGCTAGAAATTGTTATAAATTATAGCACAAATCTATGCATACTCATAGCGGCTGTATATTTCAATACATGGTGTACAGACAGAAAAATATTGAGGCATATGCCTGCGTGTGCATATATTAGACGGCTTGTATGCTGCTGTGCGATACCATAACATGAGCAGTGTCAGAACGGTTTTATTTGGCCTTTTGGACAGTGGCTCTCCAAGATTATAAACTTCACCAATATTATAATTTTTTATATGAATCTATAATCTACCATAAGATTAGTTAGAGACCCCCTCCCATCCTGGAGGAACAAAGATAGTCAAACCCCTTCTCTGACTACCTAAAGCCCCACTTTGACACAACGATTATCACTCAAAAGCTGTCTATTGAGCGATAATCTTTGTCTCTAAATGTGCCCATCTTCCAGTTTTTTTGCTGAACGACTATTTTCAGTTCTGCTTGAAAACAGTCCTTCAGCAGGACTGCACACAGTGCTCTGCAAGTGGAGATCTGATAACATTGTTACAGCTGTTCTCACCCTCACTGGCGGAACAGCTGATTAGCGGGACTGCATGCTTTGTCTGCTGTCCATGGTGCTGAATTCTCCAAGGGGAGCCCATGGCTGAACAATACAACTAATTACAGAGCTCAGACTTCCTGCTGAGTTCTGTAACAGCTCCCAGAAGCTCATTTGCATGCAAATGAAGCTGATAAGTACTAATAGCAATTAGTGCCTATTAGTACTTTTATGCAAAACAATCGCTGATCTTTCAGTCTTTTGAAAGATATCTGTGTGTGTAAATGAACCCTAAGACACTACATGCGGATGTGACTGACCAATGCTGCTCACCTGGTCAATCCAAGCAGGTGTAGTGTCTCTGACTAATAATGTATAGTGTGTATCAGGCAGTCAGAGAAGCTGGCTGGCCATCTTTGTTTCTAGACCGGATGGTTGCCCACTTTTAAAAACCGCTTTTTCATACAAAGTGCCCTTTGTATATAACTACTTGTAAAGTCAGAAAATGATTCATGTTTTCTCCTTTTAAAAATGTTTTAGCAATAGGAAGAAATCTGTTATGTGTCCTCCTACACAATATCTGAGGGGAGGGGGGGGGGGGGGGGGGGGGGGGGGCAAGATTTTAAATTACTTTTGTCCACATACTATCTGTATAGAAAATAAAATGCACTAATGAGCAACGCCCTTAAAATGTTGGTTTTAGTTAGCTTTCTTTTATAATCTGCCTTTGTTTAAATGACTATTGAATGAATAGGGGATTAACATTTGGCCAGTTTAAAATCTCCTGATTTAATGTAGATGTTCTCATAAGCCTAATGTAGCAGAAAATGTAGTGCGTCCCGCAGCCGATTGCCCATTATTTGTTTTCTTGATTAGTTGCAGCATAACAAACCACCACTGAAAAGGTCATTGTTGTCCAGAACAGACATAAACCACTAGCACTGATCTCTTGAATGGGTTAAATGAAGTGATATATGCAGTAGCTGAAGCTCTACTTAAACTTCTAGATACAGGATTGTCAATAGAGAGCATTTCTAGTTCTAAAAGGGTTAAACCTCCTAAATAAGATCCCCAGCTGACCTTAGCAACAACAGCAGAGGAAGCATTTTGTTATTAAATGAATGGAAAGCTCATAGAATATTTAGCAAGAGCCTTCTGGATCCAAAGGTAATGTCAATCATCTCATGGTTTGTAAATGAATCGACATTCTAGTTTCTGAATCAAAAGTCAATAAATATTTGGTGAGCATGGATTTCTGTCTCCCTGTGGTCAATCCTATTCTATAAGCATTGTCAAACATGGGGTTTATTGGGTCTAATGGGAATATGAGATTTCTGTGTTTCATGTATTTAATACAACAAATGTATGAATTTGAAGCTTGTTGAGTATTGTAGATCTGGCCTTAGAAATATTCCTACAAAACCTTTCTGTGTTACACTTAAACTGGCCATGTACATAAGATAGCTGTCTAATTATACATGCTCCACCATAGCAGAAGTGTGTGGAAGAGGGATCAGGCATGCTAGATGTCAACATGCGCTAACCTTCTACCATACATCAACTCCAAGTGAAGAATGAGAGGCTTCAATATACAAAAGACTGTAGGACCGCTCCCCTTATAACTCTCTTGCACCCCTACAATCCACTCTCAACTCTGCTCACCAGTTGATTCATCTCTTCCCTTGTCATCTGCCTCACCCCTCTGCCAGTTCTTTGTTGACTACCAATTGCCCAAGCAATTTGGTTCAAAATGCAATGACATACAAGTCTGTCCATACCCTGTCCCCTCCATAGATCTCTGACCTAATATCCTAATTAGTGATGAGTGAACTTTTGAAGAACTTGGCCGAACTTTTGCAATAAGTTTGGTTGAGTCTGAAAAAGCTCAAAATATACTAGAATTTTAACTAAAACTGGTACAAAAAATTGTTTTAAAGCCATGAAAATCCTATATTAAGTTACATTCTCTGGTCCCAGCCACTATACTTTTTACTGGTTTTTCGAAATTCCTCTTGCTATTTGGGACCTTACTATCCTTTAGGTCTCCAACTGTTTGTATATTTTAACCAGCTAAACTGATGAAGGTGTTCTATCCCGAACCATGATTTCCATTCTTGCCTTTTCACTTAACCAAATCAAGTTCAAGTTCACACTTTATAATCTTCATTATTTGTCTGTCTTTGGGGTTTTGCACCAAACCACCAGTTTTTTTTGTTCTATCCTTCTGCTCCCCTACATCCACTTAGGTGGTGCATCATCTGGTAGGCAGCACCTCCACTATTTTTAGCACACCCTGAACTTCTACAGTCCTTGCCTCCTCTCTGGACCATTCACAACCATTCGGTTTTGCTCCACCCCTTTTACCGTATTTTCGCATTTCATATTACTGATGACTCACGTCCTGCCCGCTCCATTGACAGCAGGCTCGACAATCAGCTGATGAACGTGGGCCACAAGCCGCAGGTCAGTGTCACGGCACAACAGAAGACTGTTCACAAATTCGCACCCCTTAAGAAACAAAAATGAGCATCATGAATATTTGGCTTGACTATTAATGATCTATTTCATCGCTATTATGTAGGGTTGTACGGATCGCTTTGACACTTTTGCTTTTTTCAAAACTGTTTATTGTTTTTCGGATCTGACTTCCTGATTTTTCCCTTTCTTGCCAGCTGTAAACGAAAGAGTGAAATCACTGTCTGGCCCAAAGCCACAAGACCAATCTAATTGTTCTTCTATGAGAAGTGTAAAATTTCTTATGCTCTCATCAGGCAATTAGAATCATATTGATGAAAATTTCTGCGGTTTACCCAACACCTAATGTAATATTGCATTTAGATTAACCAATGGTGATTAATAGACAAAACCGTTTAGTCATACCAACCCTACACTCTGCTATTATATATCATGTTATATTTGGGAAGAAAAGTATATAAAGAATATTTAGAATAAGGAGCTTCATCTAATAATCCTTTATAAATGATAACATTTAATATGATTTATTTATCTTGGATGAAAAGAACACATTTGGAAAAAATACTTAGTGGTGGGTGGTGTGGCGATGCAGGTTCAGCATATGATGCAGCAGCAGGAGTTACAAAACTATGCAGCATTTATTTACAAACAGAATGTAAACTATTAATGTTGCAATAACAAGCAGGCAGTTATCTTTCACAGTAGGTTTACCTGAAGCTAAGCACGGATAACTAAATCTTAGGATCAATAACACTGCATTCACCGTATGAAATAACAGTAATGTGGAAAACAATATCAATAATGTTGTCAAGAGATCAGGTCTGTTAAACAGAAATATAAATCTCACATTCCGTATTTCAAGGTGATAACACTTTGCTTCTAGCAACAGAGTTCACTTTAGACATAACATTCAAACTTCCATCAATAATGTATGTCTCTATCAGTAGACACTCGGTTCATACTCACGAGGATCAGTACAGTCTGAGGGCTCTTTTACATGAGCAGATAAATTGTTCAGATTCCCTGAACTTTATTCACTGATCATTCGTCATTCAGTTTCTGCATGCATAAAACTGAAGACTATCGGCCGGTGTAAACAGGCAGTGTTGTTCATTTATGAATGACAGCCTGTTTACTGTGAATAGAGACAGATGGGCCGAAACGATCCCTGGCTCGATCTCTCTCAATTTACTCTGGCAGGGGCGTAACTATAGGGGATGCAGAGGATGCATTGCACCAGGCCTAAGAGCCTTAGGGGGCCCATATTGATTCCAGTGTTCACTCAGACCATACAGCAGTAGCAACACAAATAACCTCTCTCACATTCAGGGGCTCAGGAATTTGCTGTTTTCTATTTTCTAGCAGCAGCTCCTCCTCCGGTTGTTGCACCTCTTCAGCAGCAGCTCCTCTGCCGGTTGTTGCACCTCTTCAGCAGCTCCCAGCAGCACCCTCACTCACTAACACAGTCTCTGCACCCTATCTATGGTGCAGCAGAAATTCCTTTTAAAGTACTAATATCTCACTAGACAGCTCAGTTCTGCATGGAGTGGCCAACTGGGTTCTCCATTATGAAGCCCAGTAGGGAAGCCCTTTACACTTGCAGAGGTTCAACTCGCATTATACTGTTGAAAATAAAAGCAGCAATAAATGTAAATCAGTCAAGTCCTGCTTTCTGTGAAAAACTTGCTTTTGTAAGTTTCACGTTCAGAGCTCAGTGGGCATTCCCTGTAACATATGCTCTCTCTGTCCCTACCCTCTCTCAAAGCTCTAGCCCAGTGATGGCGAACCTTTTAGAGACCAAGTGCCCAAACTGCAACCCAAAACCCACTTATTTAAAGCAAAGTGCCAACACGTCAGGGGGCGGGGCTTATCATGACATATGATTTTATCTCCGTCGTTCTAAAAAGGACAGGGCTGTTTCAAAATAGACTGGGTGCAGATTTTAACTGCTTTTTGGATGTGGAAATGCTGCAGAATTTGTCACGGAAATTTCTGCTGAGGACATTCTGTAGCATTTCCGCCATGTGTAAACATACTTCAGCAGTAATAGTGACCTCCACGGCAGCCCCAATGGTAATAGTAACATCCCACAGTAGCCCCAGCAGTAACAGTGACCCCCCCCCCCCCCACAGTGGCCCCAGTGGTAAGTGACCCCCAGCAGTAATAGTGACATCCCACGGAGCGGCACCAGCAGTAATAGCGACCCCCAGAGTGGCCCTAGTAATAGTGACATCCCACAGCAGCCCCATTAGTAATAGTGACATTCCATAGTGACCCCAGTAGTAATAGTGACATTCCACAGCAGCCCCAGTAGTAATAATGACATCCCACAGTGGCCCCAGTGGTAATAGTGACACCCCACAGTGGCCCCCAGTAGTAGTAGTGACATCCCACAGCGGCCCCAGTGGTAATAGTGACACCCCACAGTGGCCCCCAGTAGTAATAGTGACATCCCACAGTGGCCCCCAGTAGTAATAGTGACATCCCACAGCGGCCTCATGTAGTAATAGTGACATCCTACAGCGGCCCCAGTAGGTTTAGTGACATCCCACAGTGGCCCCCAGTAGTAATAGTGACATCCCACAGTGGCCCCCAGTAGTAATAGTGACATCCCACAGCGGCTCCAGTAGTAATAGTGACATCCCACAGCGGCTCCAGTAGTAATAGTGACATCCCACAGCGGCCCCCAATAGTATTAGTGACATCCCACAGCTGCCTCCCGTAGTAATAGTGACATCCCACAGTGGCCCCAGTAGTAATAGTGACATCCCACAACAGCCCCAGTAGTAATAGTGACATCCCACAACAGCCCCAGTAGTAATAGTGACATCCCACAGTGGCCCCCAGTAGTAATAGTGACATCCCACAGTGGCCCCAGTAGTGATAGTGCCCCCTGACACCCATCTACTTACCCCCCTCCTCCTTGTAGAAGCGCCGCTGCTCCTCTGCTTGGCGCTGCTCCCAGGTGCACATGGAACAGTCTTCACCTACACCTCACGGGCCTGCTGTAATAAAGGCCCATTACTCTTTATGTAGCCCTGATTCTTAAAGGGGTTTTCCCACTAAATATACATTTCTTCTCATTCTATAGGATAGAGGATAAATGTCTGATTGCTGGAAGTCCGACTGATAGTGAACCAAGCAATCAAGGAAATGGCGTACCCTGAAAGCCGCATGTAAATGGAGCAGTGGTGCTCAAGAATGTGCACAACTGCTCAATTCACTTCTATGGGACGTAGGAAAATCAATAAGGTCGGCAATCTTGCTCTGTCCTATAGAAGTGTAAGTAGCAGTGGTTACACAAGCAAACCACTGCTGCAATCACATGGGACTTTCAGTGTACACCTTTTTTGGGATCGTTGGGGTCTCATGTGCTGCCACAAACAACCATCTGTATAGATTCCATGTGCTGGTAGCAAGCTCTGCCCATAAATGACAGGTATACTGTAGGTGCTGCATGACTGGTCTTGTAGGGAAGGGCATGTAGTGGCAGCCAGGGTGAGAGACCTAGTCAGTATAAATGATGGAAAGGACTGGAGCAGGACCATAGATGAAGGAGATTTAAGCCGATAGTAGCATGTGGTGAAACACCAGGGTCAACATTCCCACTTCATTGCCCTCTGTGTATAGAATTTTTGGTGTGCTGTGAGAGACGGGGGTGTCATCGTAAATATATACCTCCCAAATTCTACATAATATTTTATGGACTATTTTTTTGGTATTGTGGGTAATCCCAATATGATGTGCTTTGTAGTTGAATGCATTTATGGGCTATGGCTGTGAGTAAGGGCTCTTTCACACAAGCGCATAAATGGCCACGGCGTTTTTATGTTTTCACGCCCTCTCCGTAGAAGCGCCTAAATGGTCATTTTTCCGCGATCACGGCCAGCGTTTTCTCGTCCATTCACAGGACAGCAGACATCATTTTTAGTGAAAAAATATGCCGCACCCCGAAAAACCTTCGCTTTGCCAAAAACCTTGGATACCTTCCAATGCCTCTCCCTCCCTTCTCTTTCCCTGCTCCCATAGGAGTCTATAGGACCCACCGGTGTATATTGCCCAGAAGATAGTGCCAGAACTATCTTATGGCTGAGCGTATATACACCGGCCGCGTATATGTACTATTTTTCACACTGCAGGTGTATTTACGCGCCGTATATTCGCCCGTGTGAATGGCTGCATTGGAAACTAATGCTTCACATGGGTACCGTATATGCGCCTGGGCGTGAAAATGCGATGTATATGCGCTCGTGGGAATGAAGCCTACATTTGTGATGTGGTGCAGACTTGCCAGATATTTGCAGCCCTATGAACTTCCCCTAAAACGTCTTCACATTTGACACTCTACAGCATGCCCTGACTTCCAAGCAATGTTTTTCTTCCAGGTGTGACGGGGGTGCAGTATTGTACTGTTCTACCATTGTTCTCTCGTGGGTTTTTGATGAGAAGTATGCGCCAAAAATCGACAACATTTCCAGCATCCGAACTCGCTATAACTCCTGAAACTACTTAACTAAAGTGAAACTAGTTTAAGATTCGGATGTCTTCAGCTAGTTTCACTTTAGATTACACTTGACAAGAAAGACCAGTTCTCATTATGCAACAGTTGCAACTCCTTTTAATAGTGAGGTGAACCTGATGTAGTCACTAATGAGAGTAATATAAGATAAGATCATTACCAGCAATTTATGCCATTAATATAATGAGGTTTTTGCTGTTTGTTTACGCAACATGCCAACTGCAGTTCACAGCTCATTATGGTGGAGACGATTATGCTGCTCTTCCATTATATAGTATGTGACTTACAGTAGGACACTCTCTCATTGAAATGGCATCAAATCTGTCACTGCCTCCTATGGGAAACTTAGGGTCAGATGGATGCATGCAAGTTGTGCTCCACATTCTTGGGCGTAACCCGCATGGACACGTGGCGGGAGCAGTGGGCATTGCATGTCTTACTCTCATCAATGATACAGATCAGGATAGGATATGCAGTGTTTTAGTTTTTATTTTTTTCTGAGGACCAACGTCTGCATGAAAAAGCAATGGTGTGAATAGCCTAACTGGCTATAATGGGTCCATGTGCAGTCCATGAAATACACAGACAGTACATGGATAGGACTAGAGATGAGTGAACATACTCGTCCGAGCTTGATATTCGTGCGAATATTAGGGTGTTCGGGATGCTCGTTACTCGTAACGAGTACCACGCGGTGTTCCGGTTACTTTCAGTTTCCTCTCTGAGACGTTAGCGCGCTTTTCTGGCCAATTGAAAGACAGGGAAGGCATTACAACTTCCCCCTGTGACGTTCAAGCCCTATACCACCTACCTGCTGTGAGTGGCTGGGAAGATCAGATGTCACCCGAGTATAAAAATCGGCCCCTCCCGCGGTTCGCCTCAGATGCCTTGTGAGTTAGCTGAGGGACAGTGGTATCGTGCTGGAGCTGCTGTAGGGAGAGTGTTAGGAGTTAGTGTAGGCTTAAAGAACCCCAACGGTCCTTCTCAGGGCCACATCTAATAGTGTGCAGTACTGTGTTAGCACTGGATTTTATTTATTTTTTTCAAAATTGGATCTGCAGAGCATTGCACCCTGCAATAGGGACAGAAGTGGTGGTTAGGCAGGGAGAGTGTTAGCAGTGAGTGTAGGCTTCAAGAACCCCAACGGTCCTTTCTAGGACCACATCTATCCGTGTGCCGTACTGTCCAGGCTGCTGTTAGCAGTGTTGCATATTTATTTTTTTTTTCTCAAAACCGGCTGTGCAGACCATTGCACCCGGCATTAATACTACAGGGATAGAATTGTGTAGGCAGGGCCAGAAGACATACATTATTCATTGAATAGACGCAGTGTGGCTTGTCCTTTGAAAAACAAGGGAAAAAATTCTATTTTGGCTGCAGGCTTGCGCCAATTTCTTTCCTGCATGGGAAATCCCTGATCTGCTGTAGCGAATAACTTTGCATCACTGCAGTTCTCTGACACATTTGCAGGGCCACAACACAGTTATTAAACTTAGTAGTATTCATTGAATACACGCAGTGTGGCTTGTCCTTTGAAAAACAAGGGAAAAAATTCTATTTTGGCTGCAGGCTTGCGCCAATTTCTTTCCTGGCTTGGAAATCACTGGTAATACAGCATGCTGAGGGGTAGGGGTAGGCCTAGAGGACGTGGACGCGGCCGAGGACGCGTAGGCCCAAGTGAGGGTGTGGGCACAGGCCGAGCTCCTGATCCAGGTGTGTCGCAGCCGACTGCTGCGCGATTAGGAGAGAGGCACGTTTCTGGCGTCCCCACATTCATCGCCCAATTAATGGGTCCACGCGGGAGACCTTTATTAGAAAATGAGCAGTGTGAGCAGGTCCTGTCCTGGATGGCAGAAAGTGCTTCGAGCAAGCTATCATCCACCCACAGTTCTGCGCCGTCCAGTGCTGCAAATCCGAATCCTCTGTCTGCTGCTCCTCCTTCCTCCCAGCCTCCTCACTCCACTACAATGACACATGCTCAGGAGTGGGAAGACTCCCAGGAACTGTTCTCGGGCCCCTGCTCAGATTGGGCAGCAGTGGTTCCTCTCCCACCAGAGGAGTTTATGGTCACTGATGCACAACCATTGGAAAGTTCCCGGGGTCCGGGGGATGAGGCTGGGGACTTCCGGCAACTGTCTCAAGACCTTTCAGTGGGTGAGGAGGACGATGACGATGAGACACAGTTGTCTTGCAGTGAGGTAGTAGTAAGGGCAGTAAGTCCGAGGGAGGAGCGCACAGAGGATTCGGAGGAAGAGCAGCAGGACGATGAGGTGACTGACCCCACCTGGTGTGCAACGCCTACTCAGGACAGGTCTTCAGAGGGGCAGGCAAGGGCAGCAGCAGGGCAGGTTGCAAGAGGCAGTGCGGTGGCCAGGAGTGGAGGCAGGGCCAGACCGAATAATCCACCAAATGTTTCCCAAAGCGCACCCTCGCGCCATGCCACCCTGCAGAGGCCGAGGTGCTCTAAGGTCTGGCAGTTTTTCACAGAGACGCCTGACGACCGACGAACAGCGGCGGTGTATGCTTCGTCCACTAAAGCACCCTCCTCCTCCTCCTCCTCCTCCTCCTCAACCTCTGTCTCGCAATCTAGATGTGTCAGCAGCAGCAGGACGTCGCCAGCAGTCGGTGTCGCGCGGCGTGGCAGCACAGCGGTGGGCAAGCGTTAGCAGGTCGTGCTGAAACTACTCAGCTTAGGAGATAAGAGGCACACGGCCCACGAACTGCTGCAGGGTCTGACAGAGCAGACCGACCGCTGGCTTGCGCCGCTGAGCCTCCAACCGGGCATGGTCGTGTGTGACAACGGCCGTAACCTGGTGGCGGCTCTGCAGCTCGGCAGCCTCACGCACGTGCCATGCCTGGCCCACGTCTTTAATTTGGTGGTTCAGCGCTTTCTGAAAAGCTACCCACGCTTGTCAGACCTGCTCGTAAAGGTGCGCCGGCTCTGCGCACATTTCCGCAAGTCCCACACGGACGCTGCCACCCTGTGCACCCTGCAACATCGGTTTAATCTGCCAGTGCACCGACTGCTGTGCGACGTGCCCACACGGTGGAACTCTACGCTCCACATGTTGGCTAGGCTCTATGAGCAGCGTAGAGCTATAGTGGAATACCAACTCCAACATGGGCGGCGCAGTGGGAGTCAGCCTCCTCAATTCTTTTCAGAAGAGTGGGCCTGGTTGGCAGACATCTGCCAGGTCCTTCGAAACTTTGATCAGTCTACCCAGGTGGTGAGCGGCGATGCTGCAATCATTAGCGTCACCATTCCTCTGCTATGCATCTTGAGAAGTTCCCTGCAAACCATAAAGGCAGCCGCTTTGCGCTCGGAAACAGAGCCGGGGGAAGACAGTATGTCGCTGGATAGTCAGAGCACCCTCCTGTCTATATCTCAGCGCGTTCAGGAGGTGGAGGAGGAGGATGAGGAGGAGGGGGAAGAGACAGCTTGGCCCACTGCTGACGGTACCCATGCTGCTTACATGTCATCATTTCAGCGTGTATGGCCTGAGGAGGAGGAGGAGGAGGATCCTGAAAGTGATCTTCCTAGTGCGGACAGCCATGTGTTGCGTACAGGTACCCTGGCACACATGGCTGACTTCATGTTAGGATGCCTTTCTCGTGACCCTCGCGTTACACGCATTCTGGCCACTACGGATTACTGGGTGTACACACTGCTCGACCCACGCTATAAGGAGAACCTTCCCACTCTCATTCCCGAAGAGGAAAGGGGTTCGAGAGTGTTGCTATACCACAGGACCCTGGCGGACAAGCTGATGGTAAAATTCCCATCCGACAGCGCTAGTGGCAGAAGGCGCAGTTCCGAGGGCCAGGTAGCAGGGGAGGTGCGGAGATCGAGCAGCATGTACAGCCCAGGCAGTGCAACAGTCTTTAAGGGCCTGGACAGCTTTATGGCTCCCCAGCAAGACTGTGTCACCGCTCCCCAGTCAAGGCTGAGTTGGCGGGAGCACTGTAAAAGGAAGGTGAGGGAGTACGTAGCCGATCGCACGACCGTCCTCCGTGACGCCTCTGCCACCTACAACTACTGGGTGTCGAAGCTGGACACGTGGCCTGAACTCGCGCTGTATGCCCTGGAGGTGCTTGCTTGTCCTGCGGCTAGCGTCTTGTCGGAGAGGGTGTTTAGTGCGGCTGGGGGAATCATCACAGATAAGCGTACCCGCCTGTCAACCGACAGTGCCGACAGGCTTACACTCATCAAGATGAACAAAGCCTGGATTTCCCCAGACTTCTGTTCTCCACCAGCGGACAGCAGCGATACCTAAGCAATACGTAGGCTGCACCCGCGGATGGAAGCATAGTTCTCTCTCACCATCCAAAACGGGGACATTTCTGCTTCATCAATCTGTGTATAATATTCCTCCTCCTCCTCCTGCTCCTCCTCCTGAAACCTCACGTAATCACGCTGAACGGGCAATTTTTCTTAGGGCCACAAGGCTCACTCATATAATGTTTCTAAAAAATTTTTATACGTTTCAATGCTCTTAAAAGCGTTGGAACTTTAACTTGAACCAATTTTTCGTTCAACTGGGCTGCCTCCAGGCCTAGTTACCACTTTAGCCACATTAACCAAAGCGATTAATGGGTTTCACCTGCCATCTTGGTTGGGCATGGCCAATTTTTACTGAGGTACATTAGTACTGTTGGTACACCAATTTTTTTGGGCCCTCACCTACAGTGTAATCATAGCAATTTCTATGTTCTTCGCCTGCACTCATGGTACAGAAAGGTGTGTGCGGTTGGCCTACACTTTAGCTACATAAATGTAACTTGGGCCTTGGCTATACTGCAGCTACTGAAATGGAACTAAGACTGCGCTCCCACTATACTGCTGCTTCGGAATTGTTCCTGGGGCCTGTGTAGGCTGCTACTATTACTTAAATGGAACTCAGACTATGCTCCTCCTATACTGCTGCTTCGGAATTGTTACTGGGGCCTGTCTTGAGTGCTACTATTACTGAAATGGAACTAATACTGTGCTCCCCCTATAATGCTGCTAGTGATATGTTAGTGGGGCCTGTCCTAATGCTACGGCTGAAATGTTACGAATTCTGGGCTCTGCCTATACCGCTGCTAATGGTATGTCTCTGGGGTGTGGAAACAGAGGCATCCCAAAGACATGATGGCGGCGAGGCCATTTCCCACCAACGCGGTTACTGTTAAGGTGCTTATAACCACGGACACGTGGAGAGGACACGTAGTGCCTCAAAAACATCCCCCTCCTCCTCCAACAATGAAAACATTCTTGGCAAATGCCTTTGCATTGGTTCGTCTGGTGGCAGTCCAAGAATTTCACCTTTACCGACACAACAAGAGAGCCGCCCCACCATCCCCCCGCCACGGCCCACTTAATCCTGGCCACATTCCGAAAACCAACAAAATACAACCGTGCTACTAGGTCCGCAGTCACCACCACATTACCACCAACGCGGTTACTGTTAAGGTACATATTACCAGTCTGACTGGGGCATGCAGACACCTTGACAGAATGAATAGTGTGTGGCACATAGGTTCCCCATTGCTATGCCCACGTGTGCAGCTCCTGATGGAGGTGGCACAGGATTGGATTTCTCATTGCCTCTGTACAGCATTGTGGGCTATCGCCCCACCACTTTTAAAGAGGGTCGCTGCCTAGCCATGCCAACCCTCTGCAGTGTGTGCCTGCAGTTCCTCCTCATGGCAGACGCACTTATAAATAGACATGAGGGGGGTGTGGCATGAGGGCAGCTGAAGGCTGCGCAGGGACAGTTTGGTGTGCGCTGTGGACACTGTGTCGTGCAGGGGGGAGGGGGGTTGGGCAGCATGTAACCCAGGAGAAGTGGCAGCGGAGTGTCATGCAGGCAGTGATTGTGCTTTGTTGTAGCTAGTGTGGTGCTTAGCTAAGGTATGCCATGCTAATGAGGGCTTTTCAGAAGTAAAAGTTGTTGGGAGGGGCCCACTCTTGCCGGTATTGTGGCTTAATAGTGGGACCTGTGAACTTGAGATGCAGCCCAACATGTAGCCCCTCGCCTGCCCTATCCGTTTCTGTGTCGTTCCCATCACTTTCTTGAATTGCCTAGATTTTCACACATGAAAACCTTAGCGAGCATCGGCGAAATACAAAAATGCTCCGGTCGCCCATTGCCTTCAATGGGGTTCGTTACTCGAAACGAACCCTCGAGCATCGCGATAAATTCGTTCCGAGTAACGAGCACCCGAGCATTTTGGTGCTCGCTCATCTCTAGATAGGACATATGCCACCTGAATGTGCCCTTAAGGATTAAAATTCTCATAGAAGAATCCCTATAGGTATGTCAAGGTTTCTAAAGGTGGATGTTCATAAATGATGAAGCGCAGTGGCATACCACCAATGGTAGACCATATGGCTACTATAAGGTCTATGGGACGTGGGAAGCCTGCCGCCTGTCTTGTTCCATCAATTGGATGCAAAGCACCCACTTGAAACTTTGGACACAGAAGAACTTGTATAAGTCATGTTGCTGTCTGACACAGCCTTACTTTGGGCATAGCCCAACATAGTTGGGTGGTGGTGTAGTTATGGAATGCAAGGGACTCAGAGGGGCACTATTAGTTTGGGGGCAACATTATTTTAGAGGCTCAGACAGGACATCATTATTTGTGGGGCCACAGAGTGGGCATTATCACTTTATGGGGGCCCTTTTAGTATAAGGTGGTAGTAAGAGGTTTTTTAGGCATATCAGTCGGATGGAGACAGTATGCAAGATAAGTCATGGCTGGAAGAAATCATCATGGGAGTATACAGTTTTTTCAGGGAAGGAGGGGGGGTGGGGGTGGAATTTTGAGTTTGCAATGGTACTCCATGAGTTCTGTGTGTGTCGATGATGGACAGACAGAAAATCTTAGTTTTAGGGAAATGCTCTCATGAGGCAGGTATACAGTTGAAAAGCTCTGAATTCCCTCTGAAGCTCTTCTTATCTGAATTCTTTAGCATGTGCTTAAGTCAGTGGCATTCTAAAGACAGTAACTAAGATTCTACAAGTCTATCCCAGCCTCCTAGACCAATGTCCAAACAAAATCACATGCTTGTAACTTCATAAGGATATGGAAAATGGTAACAAATAGCCATTCTGCATACAAAAAAATGCAAAGGTCCTGTATATGGGAAAACAAGAAGTATGAAGAACCACATTTTATCTCTCAACTGCCTCACATCACTTTGGCGAGGTAGCAATCCACCGCCATAGCTGTCAGCCATTGTTTTCAAAGCGGAAATGCGTGCACCTAGCATATGTTGTGATGCTGCCACTGGCCCCATTGATAACAATGGGAGATGCGATATCGAGGGCATGCCTAATGATAAGACGTGCTGCGATTTGTTTATTGCTCATGAGTATGACCCCATTCAAAAGAATAGGACTCATATTCGTGCGAGATTTGTGCCCCTCACAACGCACAAATCTTGTGCGATTTTCACAGCTGTGTGAAAACGGTCTAAGGGTGCATTGAGGCGTAGTAGATTTTGGTGCAGATCCACACCAAAAGCTGCAGCATAACTTGTGCTGTGGATTTTGATGCGGATCCACAGCAGGTTTAAGTCTTCCAATTGAAGGGGTGAAGTCTGCTTGTATCGGAACAAATGATAGACCCCATTTACACTGACAGATGATCACTCAAAAGTCGCTCAGACGCCAGTTTGAGTGACAGTTTTGAGCGATCATCTTTGCATATTCTATAGTAGCTAAGTAGCTACTTAAGAGCTATGCAGGCGGAGCGGGACACTGCGGCTATCGCTCAGCAAACAATACAGCTGTTCTGCATAAGCAAACAGCTGTATTGTTCTCCACGCTTATAGCAAGAGGACTTGAGCTGCAAGAATCTTATCCATGCTACCAATATAAGAGTTCATTGCTCAATTCAAAAAAACTAAAATCAAGCGAGGAACGACTCGTGCGCGAAAACCGCAATATGTCTGTGCATTTAGACCCAACATTTCTCGCTCAAAAGACAGCTTTGAGCAAATTTTGAGCGAGAATCATTGGGTCTAAATGGGCCTATAGGTATTACGATCAACTGTCTGTTCAAATAATCCTCCTGTTCCCTTGGTGTCCTCCTTTCATTCATTCAATACTGTAAATGCTTAATTAGGTTCCTCATATGAATACAATATGTAATTTTTCCTTCAACAGGTGTCCCAGGGCCATCCACAGACATAGACACACGGTCCCTATAGGTATGGCTGGTCCTGGTGGCATTCCGCCCCTCCCTTTTTGCAGGAAGCAACCGCCCCTCTGCCATTCTTGGGCAGCTTTCCCGAGTCATGAACATCACTTGCTGTACAAATTAAGGGATTATTTGTACTTCTGTAATACTCATCCCCCCATATGGCTCAGTGGGTGCTTTCATTAATGCTAGTTCTGAGGACTTTCAGAAAAAAGTGATCTGATAGAAGGCAGGGTTTGGATTTATTGGGCATGCATGTAAATGGGTAAGATCAATAGAAGAATACTTGCTAGGAGGAAGAAGAAAATAATGAACAATGGACAAGATTAAGGTCAATTACATGTTCTATTCATTATTAGCAGCCCTTTACACGAAAGCAATATTCATTTTCTCCCAATTCTTTTTTGTTCTAAGAAGCAAATGATAATTCTAGAAGTACTTATTCTCCAGTAACAGCTCACCAGCAAAACCACTCCATCACTTGGAAATAAAATTAAAACCGAAAACATTAGAATAAATACATATCTCCCGTCTAGTCGTTTCAGTCCAAAAGAATAGACCATTAAAATGTATCTTTACAGCCCTCACCCGCGCCACACACTCTTCCCCATCCATAGGACTCTTAGCTCAGATTAATCTTTTAAGTCCCTGCTAATGCATTGAGTGAGTATGTTAGTAAATGACGGGCCATTACTTGTACGTCTCATTTGCTATAAGCTTTCATGATCCCCAGTCCCTCACAAAGCTGTTACTGCAGGGCTGCTAATGAAGCAATATTTTTACATTTTGCCTTAAAAAATGGCCTTTGTGATTATAAATTTACGGAACTTTTTTTTTTTTTGCTCCAATAAAGCAGTTTGCTCCAGATGTAATGAATATAATAATATTCTTGTCTCCTTGTTTTAATCTCTTAAAACTTTGCAGTATCATTAAATCCCTTTTTTCAATATTAAACATATAATTCATACGGAACAGCTGGGGATATTGTGCAGCGCTCGTTATGGCTTAACCCGCTTGAAGAAGGAAGGGTGCAGAATGCTGAGATATGTTGCAGGCCCCAGGCACTAAATGGGTTATTAAGCAGGAACTGTTCAACTCTGTAGATAGTGTCTAGAATGAGACCTCTGTGGTATCTAAATGCCTCATATTCTAATTTTCGTGTCGTTTCTTTAATATACTTTACTAGTTAACATCACTTTCAGCACAGATTATATTATGTTTTAGTACACCCTTATGATATTCTGAAAAATTCACATGGACAGTTGCATCAATATTTGAAATCTCTATCTGGAAGCTACACTTACCTTTATACCAAAAGGCAAAGCTTGATTGGACTGTGGGGTTCCTTGGACCTACTAGAGAAGATGACTCGGAGAGTCCTCCCTTCATCTATATAGAACATGTGTACGTCCATTTTCAACCATGTTGCTATCATTGTGCATGTAGGACATGTCATTAACCCTTTGTAATCCAATTTTGTATTCAGGGCTTCCTAGGGGGCTTTCTCTTTCTGCCATTATACAATGGCGCCATCTGCTGGCCAGTACTGCCGTATGTGACATGCTGGGGAGGCCCCCTGACAACACAGCGGCCAGTTATCTACAGTAAGAATACCCTGCCAGACGTCTTCCGATATTGGAGCTGTACAGCCATCAATCAGAATGTCTTTAGACGTCAGACAGTGCATTGGAAAGGGTTAATAAGATAAATTAAATGTGAATGTGCGTGTAAGCCATGGCTGCAACAAATACAGTAACAGAAACACGTGCCTCAGCACTCATACACATTTAATATATGAATAAAATTGCCCAACTCTTTATACTAACCACATACAAATGCAAGGTTCTTTGCTCATCTTTTGATCAAAGCATTTGGGCCCATCTGCCACGTCTAGGCAAACCTTATTAAATGGGTATATAGCTCTAGAAGGCACATCAGTTTGGGCCAAAGACCTCCAATGAACTCAGGGGAAGCTGTACACCGGTCTATGTTCCTTCATTAAGCCACCTTAAACAAATGGATGAATCAAATACAAGACAAAAGTGAGAGCAGCTCCTCCCCCACCAATGAAATTTATGTAAAAGTCAGCATTTCCAACAAATAAATTAACTGTGAAGGTGCACATAAGCCATAAACACATAAAAAATGGCCAAGTATCCAGCGTTCTCTCAATTCATTGGAGATCTTTGGCCCAAAGAGGGGCATCTTTTAGAATTAGGTATGTAGGGAATGCCAGTTGGAATGCCGGAAGCCAGAAAGACTCATTATAGTCAATAGTGTACAGTGGAGCCCCGTGTGGCGCAGATTGCTAAGGCAGCAGAAATGCAGTCCTTAGCTCTTGCTCACAACCTTAGAAAAATGTTAAAAGTTCTTTAGTCCATTATATGGTACATTCATTAAATAATACCATTGAAAATACAACTAGTGCTTCAAAAAACAAGCCTTCAGATAGGAAAATAACCAAGTAATGTTTTATTAGAAGTGGTGGGGAGAAAATGGAAGGGAAAGCAAAACAAGAAAAAGGCCCCATCCTCAAGAAGTTAACACTTTTGGGCGCTTGAAAATAATATTTCTTTTACCGACTTTTTACTGGAATCACCTGTTGTGAGGCAGCTAGCGCATTTGCTGGAAGGATATAACACCTGAAATTCATTCCTTGCATGTAACTTAATCTAATAGGTGTGTGATGTAACGTAGTAATTGTAACCTAGCCCTATGTGGGTCACGGTTGCAGGCAGGTATAATTAGAGCAATGAATGCTTAATTAACTACCTTATGTAATGGAGAAACTAAACTCCTTAGCAGGCCGTTGTCCTAGACAGCGCAATAGAGAAGTGTCATTTCTTTGCTGACTTAGTTACAGTCTTAAGATATTAAGAAGAGGCCTGGACTCTTGTCCAGCTTACGGAGGGATGACTGTAGACTAGAGTGATGCCGAGGGAAAGTTAAATAAGGGATGACGTTAATGGAATGGAACTATGGAACTGAGCGGTGGGACCAGATTGCAGTGAGGTAAGTATAAAACCCTTTGTTTCATAACACATGTTTAAAACATCCAAATAAGTGTCTGGCAATGCGTTTCATTGGCCTAAGGAAGTCGCCAATCCTTGGCGGAGAAACGTGTTGCCAGACATCCAATTGGATGTTTTGAACGGGTTATTAAATAAAGGGATTTAACCTTACTGTGCTTTACCCTGGTCCTGAAACTCGGCTCCACAGTTCTATTTTATTAACAGCTTCCACCTGCAAGGAGAAGTGAAGAACGGTCGGCCCCCGGTTGCATTGCATTTTCCCTGTCATGAGTCCTAGAAGTCCTATGTGAGCAGTTCCTTGTTCTTGCATTAGTACTGTTTTACTCAGTAATTCCACACATGAGGTGTTTTTTTTATTTTCATTCTAGTAAATAAGGCTTGGAAGAAGTTAACTAGGGCTACAAATTTGGGGGGTTTTAGAACAGGGGATTTAGATGTAAGAGAGGGGAGAGTATGGGGTAAAGGAGAATCTCTTACCCAGGGGCGTACCTAAAGGCTCAGGGGCCCAGGTGCAAAAGTTCAGCTTAGGCCCCTCTCCCGGACCCTTTTTCCCCCTGGCCCCATACCTATGCCTGAGGGCCAATGTGCACGTGCGAATTTTATTTATAAAATCTGCGCGTGGCCCACGCACGAGAGATCCATGCATCTTGCTGCCCATAGGGAGGCATTAGCATCAGTAGGGCAGCTAAAAGTATGCAGATGGGAATCCTTCCCGGCGTGTGGGTCACACGCACAGGAACAAATCGCGGCATGCTCCATTTTTCTGCGGATCTGCCACACAGACGGCTCCCATGGCTTCCATTAAAGCCTATGGAAGCCGTTCGTATTCGCGGCACAGCCGCAGCTGTTTTGTGCTGTGCCACGGATACGCGGGAGAACAGGAGATTTTTTAAAATATTGGTGCGCATGCACATTCATCGACCGGAAGAAAGAAAATCTGGCCAGCACAAAGGGAAGCCCCGCAGCGTTCGGAGAGGTGAGTATAATGTATTTTCCCTCTCCATGTTCGCAGGCATGGACGGATTTCACTGCGGGATTCAGAGGTGAAATCCGTGCGTGCAAGTGGGCATGAGGCTTAAGAGAGCGAGATAGATAGATAGATAGATATAAGAGAGATAAATAAATATGAGATAGATAGACAGATATATATGAGATAGATATGAAATAGATAGATGGATAGATATGAGATAGATGGATAGATAGATATGAAATAGATAGATATGAGATCGATAGATAGATATGAGATAGATAACTAGATATGAGATGGATAGTTAGATAGATAGAAAGATAGATATGAGATAGATAGATAGATAGATATAAGATAGATAGATAGATAGAAATGAGATAGATAGATAGATAGACACATAGAAAGACATACAGAAAGGCAGACAAGCAGATAGATAGATAGATACATACCCTGGAGGCCGGACTACTACTTTGGTGAGGAGAACAGCTGTGTCAGCAGGAGGGAAGCAGCAGGGAGATGACATCATCATCCCTGGTCCACTTGATGCTGTGCTGTGCTGAGTCGGTGAGTCAGTGTCTGTGTCGTCTCTGCTCCTTCCCCCACCCCCTCCCTTTCCCCAGCCATCTCTCCAAGTCCTCCCCCCTCTCTTCTCCTACTCTCCTCTCTGGCTCGTGCTGTCGGCCAGACCGCACTAAGCACGCGGCAGCCGACAGTGCAGTGCGAAGTGTATGGTGGAGGGCGGCCTCTGGGCCCCTCAAGCGCAGGGGCCGGGTCGCCGTTGCGACCCCGGCACCCCCTACCGGTACGCCTATGCTCTTACCTGATTGATAAGGAGGTAGGTTTCAAATGAATAATATAAACAAGAGAGCAGGGGTCTTCAGATGAGCATTTTGGTAGTGCCACAAATTCAGTGTGGTCAGCTAGCTCTGCAGTCCAGTGCATTGTGTCATGTTAGAAGCAGAGGTCAAGCTCTGAGGGACAGTAGGGCAGACCAGATGGAGATGTCCCTGCTGGTGCCTGAGGTAAAGCATCATTTGGCTCTAGGCTTTGGAGGGGAATAGGAAACACACAAGGCTGTAGTATCTGTAGGCCTCACAAAGAAACAGCATGGCAGGAGCAAGGATTTCCAACAGAGGCGTAAGTTAAAGCTTCTGGGTTCCAATGCAAAATCTGTAACAGCGCCCCCCCCCCCCCCCAACTATAATGCTTTATGCATAGTACTGGGCTCCCTATATGGAGAAGAGAGGTCTTAAAGGCCCCCTAAGGCTTCTGGTCCGAGATGCAACCACATCCTCTGCATCGCCTATAGTTACGCCCCTGATGTTCAAGGAGGCTGGTTGCACTTGACAGCTGAAGAAGTTTGCTCCACCAGTCATCAGGGTGCCCCAGGCAAACAATTCATTTTAAGAACCAGAATGGCATAGCGAGGGTCGTATTATGATGTCCCAGAGCTGATGGCAACTCTGTAGTAGACAGCTAGATCATCAGAGACAGCAAGGCATAAAATGTAGATCACATGGAGTGCATGCAATTGCTGTTCTGACGGTTTCTTGGAGTTGGTCTGGTAAGTCACTTAGCCAACATGTAGTCTTTACTAATGTCATTGTGGGTAAAGCCTTGGTGTACCCTGCAAGTGAGTGTAAACATAATGTGCTGCAATATTGACTTTTGTGAGTATGATAAGGAGACAGGGACAGATCCTAGTGGAGTGTGACAGTTGGTGACTTTGGGTGGAGATTTAGCTACACCAGCAGTGTCAGTTAGCAGTGGTGGAGCATCTGTGGATTCACTAGTAGTGGAAATGGATTTGGTGCAGCTGATATGGTAGGGCAAGAAGAGTTACTTGCAAATGCTTTGCTGACCCCCTTGGTGCGTATTTAAGGCAGAACATCTGAGAAAAAAATTTGGAGACATAAATGTGGTATCTTTTTTGTTGTTACCTCTAGAGAAGTGTAATTTGGACTGAGTGAAGTCAGGTAAGAGCTAGAAGGAAGAGGAAAAAAAGACAGTGCTATTGCCTTTTTTCCTATACTTTTTCAAATTGACTGTTGGTCTTGGCTATGATGGCAAACCTTATTGGAGAGAAAGCAACCAAGAATTGTTCAGTATCATTTTGAAATTTAGATTCCCTTGGGGAATCCTAATGTACCCCGTTTCCCTGAAAATAAGACATACCCTGAAAATAAGACATAGCACGATTTTACAGAATTTTCGAGGATGCAAAATGATTTTTCAGGCTTTTTGAGGATGCTTGAAATATAAGCCCGACTACAAAATTAAACCCTGCTAACAGTTAATTAAAAAAAGTCAATTTAAATAGTGTCCAGGCAGCTATACATGTAAAAATGTTAAACCTTTTTGAATAAAAATTAACATAAGACACTGTCTTATTTTCGGGGAAACACGGTATATGGAGCCACAACCTAGCTCTGTTAGGACAAGCGATTCAGGCAATGAAAGGAAGTTCATTTAGCATTAGATAGAACCATAAGGATAGCAGCTTCTGGATAATGCTTGTGTTTCAGATTAAGACATTTTTTTTCTGTTATTGTACTAAAAAGGCTTCTGATAAGGTCTCTTCTTCTTTATTGAATGCTCGCCCAAAGGCCTTGGCCTAGGAGGTGTGAAACAGCGGGGCGGAGATAAGATGGTAGTCATGGTGGCTGTGCTGCTTCTCCTGGCAGAGTGAAAAAATATAGGCAGATATTAACACCTGCTACCCATGCGGTTGGACAGGGTAAGATGGTGATACCGCAGTAGGGCGATACCCATGGAGTCAGGTAGGGGATGGTGTTGGTTTGTTGTGATGCCAGTCTGTATATGGGTAGGGACCCATTCCGGGCAAAAATAATAAAATATAAAAAGTGAAGAATGAAACAATAATGGGGGTAGTAGTCCTTGTTCTCCTGTGGTGTCATGTGGTACCTCAGTGCAGATTTTGTGAATGGTGGGAAGCAATCCAGGGTGCAGACTTAGATGAGGAAAAAAAATTAACTCTTTATTTTCAGGGAGAGAGGGAACTGTGGAACTTACAGAAGTAATACAAATTTCATTTCTTTCACTTGAGGTAGTTGGCGAATTACACTCCCAGACATTGATGAATTAGAATTACATTTCCAGACATTGATTATTTTTGAACTTGTCTCAGGGGACTGATATTAGCTTCCAGCTTTTCTCCCTGGCTCTGACTATTGCATTAGACATGACTTGCTGACTTCATTTCTCTCTTTCCTTTTCTTTACTGTTCTTTCTGTCTCTCTCTATTTCTCCTGCTAAACTTTTCTTGTGGTTTGAATACTTATTGTTTGTGTAGATGTTCTCCTTGTTCCTCCCCAGTCTCTATCACAGGCTCCCATGGACCAGACTCTCTCCAGGCCTGGACTAGTCTAAAAACTCCGCCCACTCACTACCTTTTATACTCTCCCTGCTAACCAATCCTGAGCTAGGGGAAAGCTAACTAAAGGCCCATTTAGACACAACGATTATTGCTCAAAAGATGTCGCTCAAGCAACTTTTGAGCAATAACTGTTGTGTTATTTGCAGCCCAAGATGATCGCTCAAGATGAGCGATCACCTTGCGCTGCCAGTGGAGGATGCAGAAGAAGACAAGCGGGGTGTCCCTGCTTGTCTTCTGCATCCAGCTGTTCCCTGCTCCAAGCACCTGGCTGTTATACAGCTGAGCGCTGGGAGCGGAGGATGCAGAAGACAAGCGGGGTGTCTGCATCCAGCTGTTCCCCGCTCTGAGCGCCCGGCTGTTATACAGCCAAACGCTCTGAGCGGAGGATGCAGAAGACAAGTGGGGTGTGCCTGCTTGCCTTCTGCATCCAGCTGTTTTCTGCATGGAGCGCCCGGCTGTTTTACAGCCGAGAGCTCCGAGGGGAGGATGCAGAAGACAAGTTGGGTGTCCCTGTTTGTCTTTTGCATTCAGATGTTTTCTGCACAGAGCACCCGGCTGTTATATAGCCGAGCGCTCCATGCCGGGTATGGAGAACAGAGCTAGACCACTCTGTTCTTCATATCCAGCTGTCATCAGGGAGTGGGATACAGCTGAAACAATAGTATCAGCTCTATCTCACTGTGAATCATCGTTGTGTTTCAGCATGCTGAAAGACAAGGATGAGCGACGGCATAATGAAAAGACAACGATGAGCGACGGCATAATGAAAACTGCACTATGTCAGTGCAGTTACACACAACGATTATCACTCAAAAGACGACTTTTGAGCAAATTTTGAGCGATAATCATTGTCTAAATGGCCTTAACCAATTCCTGAGCTAGCTAGAGGGTGGTGGACAAGTGTGAGAGCAGGTTAGGGTGAATTCTGACAACTCATGTGGGGTTTGCTCGCATAGGCACACCCAAGTATCGCCCAACTATTACCAATTATATATGCACACATTTAACATATTTAAAGTTATATACACATAATTTCTAAAAGTGGCTATAGCAGTGCTGTGGGACCCCAATTTTGGGGTACTAGAATAGCTGTAAGGCCAGTAGACCATCAGTTGGGCTTCTTTAAGATAGTGACATCTGTGAAATGGATGACTTAAAGGGGTTGTCCCGCGCCGAAACGGGTTTTTTTTTTTTTCAACCCCCCCCCCGTTCGGCGCGAGACAACCCCGATGCAGGGAGGTAAAGAAAGCTCACCGGAGCGCTTACCTTAATCCCCGCGCTCCGGTGACTTCTCTACTCACCGCTGAAGATGGCCTCTTCCTCCGTGGACCGCAGCTCTTCTGTGCGGTCCACTGCCGATTCCAGCCTCCTGATTGGCTGGAATCGGCACGTGACGGGGCGGAGCTACACGGAGCTACACGGAGCCCCATAGAAGACTGCAGAAGACCCGGACTGCGCAAGCGCGGCTAATTTGGCCATCGGAGGCCAAAAATTAGTCGGCTCCATGGAGACGAGGACGCTAGCAACGGAGCAGGTAAGTATAAAACTTTTTATAACTTCTGTATGGCTCATAATTAATGCACAATGTACATTACAAAGTGCATTATTATGGCCATACAGAAGTGTATAACCCCACTTGCTGCCTCGGGACATCTCCTTTAAGGTATGTTCTTGAGCAGAGTGATGCCCAAATGTATTTTTAATGCTACATCTGATAAGGTCCATGATTTTTGAAAACTAAAGAAAGATGATTGCAGCTCTTTTCTTCTTTCCTGTGTCTGGAGTTGGTGTGGCCCATATGACTTGGAAACATGCTCAGTCCATGGAGAGTCTCAATAAGCCCTATATTAAAGCAGAACATTGGGGGTAATTATAGACTGTCACTAGGATTTCGAGGTGGCATCTCTGGAGCATTTGAAATTGGAAGGTCTTCCTTTGAACACTACAGGCATTCACTTATGGGCCCTAAGATTGTTGGATAGTGTAGAAAAGGCAGTTCGGGTATGAGTCTCATTTACATACGTTTTCATTCTTACTTACTGTAACAGGAACAGGGTCTTTGAGGATGTTAGATTTTACGGCCCATTGTAGCTATAGGGAGTACTCCAGGTTGTAAATTAATGACACTGAACTACTGGGAGTGTTTCCTTACTGAGCTTGAATCTCAACAGAACAATAATTTTAGCCAACACCATACACAAGTTGTGTCTTCAACTAAAGGCCCATTTACACGCAAAGATAATCTTTCAAATGATTGAAAATTTTAGCGATCTTTTTGCATAATGTGTTAACGGACACTAATGTTCATTAACACTTTATCATCTTCATTTGCATGTAAATTGGCCTCCAGGAGGTGTTTGCAGAGTAATCACACGCCCTGCTGTGCAAACAGCTGCATTGTTCTCCCTGGCGCTGCTGGCAGAAAACAATGTAATCTCCTGCTTCCCACGGAGAACTCAGTATGCGGTCTATTGAGAGATACTTTATCTCTCTGTGGCTGAAAAACAGATTTTAAGTTCACCTTAAAATCATCGTTCAGACAGAAAGTGCACAATGGCTGCGTTTACATGGAAGGATTATCGCTTATTTTTGGTCATTTGAATGAATTTTGAGCAATAATCATTACATATAAATGGGCCTTTATTGCAACCCTCCAAATAACCATACAATAGTGCAACCCTTGCCAGCAGAAACCATACACTCTCCTTGGAATGAAGACAGACATTTGATCAGTATGATGGTAATTTGATAACTTGTGACCTTGACTCCTATTGGTCCAAACACATTTGACTTACATCTTGTAGCAGCAAAATATGTAATTTTGTGCAATTTGAACTACGAACTCTCTAGCCCGAGCTGAATGCAGAGATGATAGGACCTCCAACAACCAGCTGCACAAATAGCTATCTACTTACCTATTCTGTCTGTCTGTCTCCAAAGCATCTTGGGTTCAGTAGGGCATCCCTGGATTTCTGCCGCTATACATCTGAGCTACATACAGAATTCGTCACACATCTTCAGTGTGATAAATGTATCCACCGCCAGTCTCTAAAATACGAAGAGAAACTTATCTGCATGTCACCACTGATTGACTGCTATTCATCAACTCACAAGGAGAAAGCAATGCGAGAGCAAGGATCAGGAAAGGATGTGGTAATACAAAGTTTGTCTATCTATCTTAAATCTATCATTATATCTATCTCATGTCTATCTAATTATCTATCTGTCCATCCATCTATTACATATCTATTTATCTATCTAATATCTATCTATCTATCTTATATCTATCTCATATCTATCTCATATCTTCCTATCTTTCTATCTATCTCATATCTATCATATCTATCTATCTCATATCTATCTATCTATCTATCTATCTATCTATCTATCTATCTATCTATCTATCTATCTATCTATCTCATATCTATCCATCTCATATCTATCTATCTATCTATCTATCTATCTATCTGTCTAATATCTATCTCATATCTACCTC